>NW_022304661.1:6796-8330 GCF_002776525.5 Piliocolobus tephrosceles | reverse complement strand
TCTACGCAAATCAACTAGAAAATCTAGAAGAAATGGATAATTTCCTGGACACTTACACTCTTCCAAGACTAAACCAGGAAGAAGTTGAATCCCTGAATAGACCAATAGCAGCCTCTGAAATTGAGGCAATAATTAATAGCCTAACAACCAAAAAAAGTCCAGGACCAGATGGATTCACAGCTGAATTCTACCAGAGGTACAAAGAGGAGCTGGTACCATTCCTTCTGAAACTATTCCAATCAATTGAAAAAGAGGGAATCCTCCCTAACTCATTTTATGAGGCCAACATCATCCTGATACCAAAGCCTGGCAGAGACACAACAAAAAAAGAAAATTTTAGACCAATATCCCTGATGAACATCGATGCAAAATTCCTCAATAAAATACTGGCAAAACGGATTCAGCAGCACATCAAAAAGCTTATCCACCACGATCAAGTGGGCTTCATCCCTGGGATGCAAGGCTGGTTCAACATTCACAAATCAATAAACCCAATCCAGCATATAAACAGAACCAAAGACAAGAACCACATGATTATCTCAATAGATGCAGAAAAGGCTTTTGACAAAATTCAACAGCCCTTCATGCTAAAAACGCTCAATAAATTCGCTATTGATGGAACGTACCTCAAAATAATAAGAGCTATTTATGACAAACCCACAGCCAATATCATACTGAATGGGCAAAAACTGGAAAAATTCCCTTTGAAAACTGGCACAAGACAGGGATGCCCTCTCTCACCACTCCTATTCAACATAGTGTTGGAAGTTCTGGCTAGGGCAATCAGGCAAGAGAAAGAAATCAAGGGTATCCAGTGAGGAAAAGAAGAAGTCAAATTGTCCCTGTTTGCAGATGACATGATTGTATATTTAGAAAACCCCATTGCCTCAGCCCAAAATCTCCTTAAGCTGATAAGCAACTTCAGCAAAGTCTCAGGATACAAAATTAATGTGCAAAAATCACAAGCATTCTTATACACCAGTAACAGACAAACAGAGAGCCAAATCATGAATGAACTTCCATTCACAATTGCTTCAGAGAGAATAAAATACCTAGGAATCCAACTTACAAGGGATGTAAAGGACCTCTTCAAGGAGAACTACAAACCACTGCTCAGTGAAATAAAAGAGGACACTAACAAATGGAAGAACATACCATGCTCATGGATAGGAAGAATCAATATCGTGAAAATGGCCATACTGCCCAAGGTTATTTATAGATTCAATGCCATCCCCATCAAGCTACCAATGAGTTTCTTCACAGAATTGGAAAAAACGGCTTTAAAGTTCATATGGAACCAAAAGAGAACCCGCATTGCCAAGACAATCCTAAGTCAAAAGAACAAAGCTGGAGGCATCACGCTACCTGACTTCAAACTATACTACAAGGCTACAGTAACCAAAATAGCATGGTATTGGTACCAAAACAGAGATATAGACCAATGGAACAGAACAGAGTCTTTTGGTTCATATGGAACCAAAAGAGAACCCGCATTGCCAAGACAATCCTAAGTCAAAAGAACAAAGCTGGAGGC
>NW_022304661.1:0-6696 GCF_002776525.5 Piliocolobus tephrosceles | reverse complement strand
ACCAAAACAGAGATATAGACCAATGGAACAGAACAGAGTCCTCAGAAGTAATACCACACATCTACAGCCATCTGATCTTTGACAAACCTGAGAGAAACAAGAAATGGGGAAAGGACTCCCTATTTAATAAATGGTGCTGGGAAAATTGGCTAGCCATAAGTAGAAAGCTGAAACTGGATCCTTTCCTTACTCCTTATATGAAAATTAATTCAAGATGGATTAGAGACTTAAATGTTAGACCTAATACCATAAAAACCCTAGAAGAAAACCTAGGTGGTACCATTCAGGACATAGGCATGGGCAAGGACTTCATGTCTAAAACACCAAAAGCAACGGCAGCAAAAGCCAAAATTGACAAATGGGATATGATTAAACTAAAGAGCTCTGCACAGCAAAAGAAACTACCATCAGAGTGAACAGGCAACCTACAGAATGGGAGAAAAATTTTGCAATCTACTCATCTGACAATGGGCTAATATCCAGAATCTATAAAGAACTCAAACAAATTTACAAGAAAAAAACAAACAACCCCATCAAAAAGTGGGCAAAGGATATGAACAGACATTTCTCAAAAGAAGACATTCATACAGCCAACAGACATATGAAAAAATGCTCATCATCACTGGCCATCAGAGCAATGCAAATCAAAACCACAATGAGATACCATCTCACACCAGTTAGAATGGCAATCATTAAAAAGTCAGGAAACAACAGGTGCTGGAGAGGATGTGGAGAAATAGGAACACTTTTACACTGTTGGTGGGATTGTAAACTAGTTCAACCATTATGGAAAACAGTATGGCGATTCCTCAAGGATCTAGATCTAGATGTACCATATGACCCAGCCATCCCACTACTGGGTATATACCCAAAGGATTATAAATCATGCTGCCATAAAGACACATGCACACGTATGTTTATTGCAGAACTGTTCACAATAGCAAAGTCTTGGAATCAACCCAAATGTCCATCTGTGACAGACTGGATTAAGAAAATGTGGCACATATACACCATGGAATATTATGCAGCCATAAAAAAGGATGAGTTTGCGTCCTTTGTAGGGACATGGATGCAGCTGGAAACCATCATTCTTAGCAAACTATCACAAGAACAGAAAACCAAACACCGCATGTTCTCACTCATAGGTGGGAACTGAACAATGAGATCACTTGGACTCGGGAAGGGGAACATCACACATTGGGGCCTATCATGGGGGGGAGGGGGGAGGGATTGCATTGGGAGTTATACCTGATATAAATGATGAATTGATGGGTGCTGACGAGTTGATGGGTGCAGCACACCAACATGGCACAGGTATACATATGTAACAAACCTGCATGTTATTCACATGTACCCTAGAACTTAAAGTATAATAATAAAAAATAAATAAAAATAAAATAAAAAAAGATATATATGGGTATGAACAAAATAAGTTATATTAATAGGAGTGTCCAATATTTTGGCTTCTTTAGGCCACATTGGAAGAAGAAGAATTATCTTGGGCCACTCACAAAAAATACACTAATGAGCTGTATTAAAGCTGATGAGTATATATATATATACACACATATATATATCTCTCCATGTTTTAAGAAAGTTTATAAGTTCGTATTTGGCCACAATCAAAGCCGCCCTGAGCCACATGTGGCCCACAGGCTGTGGGTTGAACAAGCTTGGGTTTTAATCAGTCCTCCCAGCAATCTCGCCAAACTAGTGTGAGTAAAAATAATTCAAAGCTGAGAACTATGAGTGTCGCTTTCGGGTGATCATTCCCAGGTACTGGCCCAGTTTTGGGAAACAGTCCATCTTGCCCATCCCATCTGCTCTGAGATGTGTGTTCCAAATGCAAGCTGACCCCAAAATCTAGCCCTGATTTTGGATGGTAGTGGAGTTGGGCTAACTAACCTGTAAGATTTCTTGGTGCCAAACTGCTGCAAACCTGTGATTTTGTGGTTCAATATTAGACCCTTGATCATACAGATGTAATGAACTGCATCTGCTATGAGAGATTTGGAATTGACTGGCTCATTAAACACCTTACAAAACACACTTGGGAACAGAGAATGCTCTGCTTTGTCCAGGATTTGAGTCCACAGGGGATAGTGGGACACGGGTGAGAAGTGCATGCACTACCAGGTCTTTACAACCGGCCCTTTGATCATCATGACCCTACCTTCCTAAGCCAGACCCTCTGAGCTCCGCCTGCCCATAAAGGTGAACAAATGTTCATGATATGCACAGCGCTGCTCCCTCATCTTCTCCGCTCCTTCTCAGCCAACCCCACTTTGACCCAGTTCTCCAGTTCCCATCCAGTTTCTGTGACTCCAGTGACCCCTTCACTGATGTATCCCTTGTTTCTTGATGGCTACACCAGCCTCAGGCCCTCAGCTGTCCTTCAAGATCCCGGTCTTGGATTCATCCCACCAGCTGGGTCTCCCCAGTCTGCCTCAGTGGCAATATGAGGGGTACAGCCTCTCCTTGCCCACCACCAAGCTGTTTATCTAGGCACAAGTTATTTCTGCCATTGCTTTCTGTGGTGTTGAGGTCCTGAGAGACGCGTGAGCTCCTTGGATTCTGAATGCCATGACACCATCACATCATGAAATCTTCTGGCAGGAAGAGCTTTTGGGTCTCATCGTGTTAACAGTAGGAGTCTTTCTTCTAACAAACCATCATGCAGAACTGCAAGACATGAACTAGGTATTTTAAAAGGGTCTTCTCTGGTAGAAACAGATTCCTAAGTTCCATCCACTTACCCCACAATACATGCAGGGAGCAGGGGTATCCTTAGAGACCTAGCTAAGGATAAACCATTGATCTCGTCCAACCTCTTGAAGACGCAGAGAGGTGAAGTGACGTTTACTGTGTCACACAGCTGTAAGTAGTCGTGCTGAGATTAATAGCTAAGGCACTAACCTTCTAAGTCAGTATTTTTCCCTATACTTCATCCTTATCATCATCATCTTCATCTTTATTTTCATTACAGTGTTCCTCAGCCTTTAATAAACATTGTCCACCAAACCAGCTTCCTTTTGTGGCTCTTGGTAACTTCGGACATGGTCCGCTGAGCCTACCATAGTGTCTCTTCTAGTGCTTCAGAGCCCAGGCAGGAGACAAAAATGGTATAGTTAGGAAGAAAACTGGATTGAGAGACAGAAGATCTGAACAGGGCCTCACTTTCCTTATGTGCAAAGTGGGAGGAACACCATGCACTTTGAAGATTCATTTGGAGAACCCAGTAAGGTGGCATCCACTGCAGCGCTTGGTGCTGTGCCACAGTGGGTGTGCCATGAAAATGCATTCCATTTGAGTGGGAGACCTGCAGGGAACCAGTTTGAGGAGCCTTTGCTTTGCCTGAGTGGACCCAGTATTTCCAACAAAATAAACTCAGCTTCTTTCCTCTGCACTAACGTTGCCTTCTTCGGCTCCTTCTGTGGCCTTAGCCGAAAAATAAATAAATAAACCTGTGACAGGGTGAGAGTTGGGGAAGGGATGTGGCAAAAGACAAAGAAAGAAAGAGAGAGGAAGATTGATTTCTGGGCAGAATTTATACCTTTTTGGCTTTTTCAAAGGTAAATGAATAGATTGTTGTTGTTTTTCAGCCTGCCGCTGAGAGTGTGCGTGCGCCTCTGTTATGTATAGACCCTTTTAAAGGCTTCTGGAAGCAATCCCTAACATTTTCTATAGGTGCAGACAGATAATTGAATGCTTTCAAAGACCACTGTGAGGCAGGGAAAGTTCAATTTTGCTGTATGCTGGTGCTTGCATTGACGGAGCGCCCCGTGTGTGTGTTTTCTCAGGAAGCTGAATTTCTTTTTTGCTTTCCTTCCCACTACTGCCCCTTCACCCCTTGTTCTCCCCCCACCTCTGATGAAGCACTTAGAGAGAGGACAAGAAACAATATATAATCGCCCCAAAGTCACACCAAATAAACACAGCAAAAGCTCCCAGCCGCTTCTCTGGCTGCAAATGAAAAGCGCTGCCTCCTGGCTCCTGGGCCTGACGGACAGGGGGCCTTTCTGCTCGGCTATTATTAGAGCCGATGTGGCAGAAGCCCAGGCAGCTCTGGGCGGTGGGGGGTTCTTGTTTTAATTTGTTGCCTGTGCAGGCAGAACAAAGCGACATAGGGAGAGAGGACCGGGGAATTTCCTCCAGCTGCTATTTCGCCACACGATAGCCATACTGTGTGTGAGCGTGTGTGTGTGTGTGTGTGTGTGTACACATGCATGAACTGGAGATGTCTGTGTGCAGTGCACGTATGTGTCGGGAGGCATGAACTGGAGATGCCCATGTGCCATGCATTCGTGTGTGTGTGTACATACGTGCATGTGTATATGCAGAAGCCAAGCCCTGAGTGTGCCCACTGTGAGGAACAAGAATATCCTGCATGCAGCCAGTGCTATGTTCCTTTAGATCATGAAGGAAAGACACACAGGGGGTTGAGATAAGGAGGTAAAGAAAGCCTACCCCTCCAGATTCATGGCAGATTCAAGTAACCTTGACCATCAATCTGTGCAAATGATATCTAGTTTCGTTCTCACAACTACCCTTTCAAAAATTGTCTTTCTCATTTTATAGATGAAGAAACGGAAACTCAAGAGATATTGAGTGAATTACCCAAAGCCTAGTTCAACCGGCTCTAATTACAGTACAATTTCTGCTATATTTGGTGTGCCCTACTGGGTTGTAGGGTAAAGAAGAAAGAGAATTTCTTAAGGTATCAGATCCAAGCACTGGGGAAGGAAGATTCAGCAGGTTTACTCTTTGTGATGGATGGGGAAGGGCAGCAGGTATAGTGCCCCTTCCGGTTTAGGGAAAGGGATGGCCCAGATATTTCATGGCATCACTGTAATGTCTCCACTGCTGATGATACTAACGGCCATCTAAAAAGGGACATTGTGCCTCCTGTGTGCCAGGCTCTGGACTAGAGCCCTAGGTACCTGTTCTCCTATCCTCACGCTGTGCATCAGAGAATGTAACTCACCTGCTCAAGGTAACCAACTTGGTTACCAGGATGTTAACTGAGGCTCCTTCCTTAAGAGATGTGACTTTGTCTTACCCAGGGGTATGGAGAGGGAAACGCTCTCCTTGTGTTAAGAGTACAGTACCCAGTGCCTTAGTTTCCTCCAGGTCCCATCGCTACCTCTCCTGGCTGGACTGAAACAGTACTCCTTCCAAGCTGCACTTCTTTGCTCTGAGAAGCACAAAGGAATGCCCAACAAATGCTTTTTCTGGCTTACTTCCCCTCTTGGAATGCAAGCTTCTTGAAGACACGGCTGCACGGCCAAGGGGTTTTCATTTGCTTTCATCTTTCATCCAATTTAACATTTCTAGCTACCACGTATTAATTGAGCACTTAGGATATTATACACTGTGCTAAGTACTTCATGTGCATCCTCACCTTAGACCCAGGAAGTTGGGATTATTGTTATTCCCATTTTACAGATGAGGAACTTGAGATTCAGCAATGCTAGGCCACTTACCCACGCTCAAACACACAGTGAGTATTCACATCCTATTGGAACCACCAAATCCATGCTGCACTTCTTGCCTTCTTCCTCATAGTATATGCTGTTTAAGTGCATTTTCTCCTCTCCTTTCATCTTGTACCACCTCTCATCCTAATTATTGGAGGTGTTTAGTGCTATATCACCCTCCCATGGAGCCCTGGATCCCCTTGGTAGGATTTGTCAAACCTTCAATGAGGCTCTGCTATGTAATCCCGGGGACACAGAGCAGACAGTCCCTACTGTTTTGAGAGTTCTAAAGGGAGTTTCCCTTGTCCACCTCTTATCACCCTAGGAGGCAGTAGGGGTTAAGAACCCAGGCTCTGAAGCCAGAAAGTCTGCATTAGAATTCTAGATCTACCTCTTATTCACTGTTTAATCTTGGGCAAGGTTCTTTATGACTTGGTTTACTCATCCATAAAATGGTCATAACTATAGTATGTACAGCATGAGGTTATTATGTGAGTAAAATGAGCTACAGGTAGAATTGTGTCTGTAACACAGAAAACGCTGAATAAATGTTAGCTAATATTGCCTTAATATTGTTATCTTCTATAGAATCATAGATTTTAAATCTGGAAGGAATCTCACAAGTCACTTGCTTGGCTCAACATTCCCTCTTTAGGCAAATAGAGGATTTGCAATCAGAAGACCTGAATTTGAATCCCACATCTACCACTTACCTCTGGTATCTATAACTTTGAGCAACTTTTTTGACCTCTCTTGGTCTCATTTTCTTCAAATATAAGAAAAGAGTTGTAATAACAAATATCTGCCCATCTCATAGAATTGTTGTGAGGAACACATGAATGGATGTAATGAAGATGGCAGATAGAATTTTACATTAATATTATTTGATTTGGATGGCCGAATAGGAACGGCTCCAGTCTCCAACTCCCGACGCGAGTGACACAGAAGACCGGTGATTTCTGCATTTTCAACGGAGGTACTGGGGTCATCTCACTGGGGAGTGCCGGACAATCAGTGCTGGTCAGCTGCTGCAGCCCGAGCAGCAAGAGCTGAAGCAGGGTGAGGCATTGCCTCACCTGGGAAGCGCAAGGGGGAAGGGAATCCCTTTTCCTAGCCAGGCGAACTGAGACACACAACACCTGGAATATCGGGTAATTCCCACCCCAATACTGTGCTTTAAGGAAATGGGCACACCAGGAGACTATACCCACACCTGGCC
>NW_022304660.1:0-1369 GCF_002776525.5 Piliocolobus tephrosceles | reverse complement strand
ATCAAAAGAGACAAAGAAGGCCATTACATAATGGTAAAGGGATCAATTCAACAGGAAGAGCTAACTATCCTAAATATATATGCACCCAATACAGGAGCACCCAGATTCATAAAGCATGTCCTTAGAGACTTACAAAGAGACTTAGACTCCCATACAATAATAATGGGAGACTTCAACACTCCACTGTCAACATTAGACAGATCAACGAGACAGAATCTCTGCACCAAGCAGACCTAATAGACATCTATAGAACTCTCCACCCCAAGTCAACAGAATATACATTCTTCTCAGCACCACATCACACTTATTCCAAAATTGACCACATAATTGGAAGTAAAGCACTCCTCAGCAAATGTAAAAGACAACAATTATAACAAACTGTCTCTCAGACCACAGTGCAATCAAACTAGAACTCAGGACTAAGAAACTCAATCAAAACCGCTCAACTACATGGAAACTGAACAACCTGCTCCTGAATGACTACTGGGTACATAACGAAATGAAGGCAGAAATAAAGATGTTCTTTGAAACCAATGAGAACAAAGATACAACACACCAGAATCTCTGGGACACATTTAAAGCTGTGTGTAGAGGGATATTTATAGCACTAAATGCCCACAAGAGAAAGCTGGAAAGATCTAAAATTGACACTCTAACATCACAATTAAAAGAACTAGAGAGGCAAGAGCAAATACATTCAAAAGCTAGCAGAAGGCAAGAAATAACTAAGATCAGAGCAGAACTGAAGGAGATAGAGACACAAAAAACCCTCCAAAAAATCAATGAATCCAGGAGTTGGTTTTATGAAAAGATCAACAAAAGTGACAGACCGCTAGCAAGACTAATAAAGAAGAAAAGAGAGAGGAATCAAATAGACGCAATAAAAAATGATAAAGGGGATATCACCACCGACCCCACAGAAATACAAACTACCATCAGAGAATACTATAAACACCTCTACGCAAATCAACTAGAAAATCTAGAAGAAATGGATAATTTCCCGGACACTTACACTCTCCCAAGACTAAACCAGGAAGAAGTTGAATTCCTGAATAGACCAATAGCAGGCTCTGAAATTGAGGCAACAATTAATAGCCTACCCACCAAAAAAAGCCCAGGACCAGATGGATTCACAGCTGAATTCTACCAGAGGTACAAGGAGGAGCTGGTACCATTCCTTCTGAAACTATTCCAATCAATAGAAAAAGAGGGAATCCTCCCTAACTCATTTTATGAGGCCAACATCATCCTGACACCAAAGCGTGGCAGAGACACAACAAAAAAAGAGAATTTTAGACCAATATCCCTGATGAACATCGATGCAAAAATCCTCAATAAAATACTGGCAAACCGGATTCAGCAGCACATC
>NW_022304659.1:0-1886 GCF_002776525.5 Piliocolobus tephrosceles | reverse complement strand
GAAGAGACCAAGATTTACCTGGTCGCACCTGCGGAGCCCCTCCCCTCCCCGACACTCCCGTGCCCTGCCTATTATTTATTTATGTGTATCTGTTCATTTGTGCATATAAATCGAAATATTCTTCTGTATTTAAATGTATTTTTATATGCTGTATTTACATAAAAATGTAAATATTTATATCGGTATTTGACTTTTCTTTCTCTTTTCTTGCTTTCTCTCCTTTATGTTCTTCTTCCTTCCCTTTCTTTCTTTCTCTCTCTCCTTGATGTTTCTCTTCCTTCCTTCCTGTCTCTCTCTCTCTCCTTCTTTATGTTTTCCTCCCTCCCTCCCTCCCTCCCTCCCTCCTTCCCTCCCTCCTTCCCTTCTTTCTCTCTTGTTCTTTTCTCTGTGGTGCTTGCTTTATTTCTTTTCTTTTCTTTTCTTTTCTTTTCTTTTCTTTTCTTTTCTTTTCTTTCCTTTCCTTTTCTTTTCTTTTCTTTTCTTTCTTTTCTTTTCTTTTTTTTTTTTTTATTTTGGAGACGGAGTCTTGCTCTGTCGCCCAGGCTGGAGTGCAGTGGCCGGATCTCAGCTCACTGCAAGCTCCTCATCCCGGGTTTACGCCTTTCTCCAGCCTCAGCCTCCCGAGTAGCTGGGACTACAGGCGTCCGCCACCTCGGACGGCTAGTGTTTTGTATTTTCAAGTAGAGACGGGGTTTCACCGGGTTAGCCAGGATGGTCTTCATCTCCTGACCTCGTGATCCGCCCGTCTCGGCCTCCCAAAGTGCTGGGATGACAGGCTTGAGCCACCGTGCCCGGCCACCGTATTTCTTTTATTCCGTTTCTGTCCTTCTCTTCCATTTCCTCTGTGTCTTTTTCCCTTCTTTCCTCATTCTTTCTCTCTGTTTCATGTTTCTTTCCTTTCCATCTCTCTTGTAAAAATGTCACGGTTAAAAACTTACGTTTCTTCATGTTCATTTTTCACATTGTCTCTCTGTTCTCTGCTTCCTTCCTCCCTCAGCCCTGCTCCCTTCCCTCCCTCCCTTCCTCTCACCATCTGTCTCTTCTCTCCCTTCCCTTCCCTTCCCTCCCTTCCTCCTTCCCTCCCTCCCTCCCTCCCTCCCTCCCTCCCTCCCTCTCTCTCTCCGCCTCTGTCTGGAATCAGGAAGAGATCCTACGCATTCTGTGTCTCCCTGTGTCCTCAACGACCCGCGACCGAGTCCTTGCTTGTTGTTTCTCCCTCCGAGATGCCTCTCCGAACATCCACACCCCGTGGGTTGTCTTCTGGGTCTGTCGCGGTCGATGCAGGGACAGGCTTTGGGGACCGTTTCTGTGGGGTCGGGGTAGAGGGGCTGCGTTTTCGGCCTCGGGATAGCGTTTCTCGACTCACGGTTTCGGTTTCGCGGTCCGCGGGCCGGCCTGCCATCCGGATCTGTCTTGGTGACGTTCGCGACGGTTGTCGGACTCCATCTGGTGGCCGCTTTTATATCGCTCCCTTGGCTTCCGGAGCTGCGGTGGCAGCTGCCGAGGGAGGGGACCGTCCCCGCTGTGAGCTAGGCAGAGTTCCGGAAAGACCGCGGTCGTCAGCCGGGCTGTCTCGGTCGCGCCAGAGCTCTGGCGCGTCACTTGTGAGTCAGAGCTCAGGCGTGCAGGCTCATGTTGGGGAGAGGTTGTCGCTGCGCTTTCGGGCCCGAGCTGGGTGTGGGGCTGCCCGGGCTGGTCGACCAGCACGCCGCAGCTCCCGAGGCCTGACCCGCGACCCGCGGGGACCCACCGGGCTTGGGGCGGGAGGCTAGGGACGTCCTTCCCGGCCCGGGCGCGGGCCCCACGCGCATGCTGGGCGTCTGAGGCAGCGTCCGAATTCTTTCCCCCAGTCCTCGTGGGGAGCCGGGGACCAGGAGTCCTGCCCC
>NW_022304658.1:0-2134 GCF_002776525.5 Piliocolobus tephrosceles | reverse complement strand
TCACCCACACACACACACCCCCCACCCGCCGCCCCGCACACACACCACTGCTCTTCACCTCTGCCACGTCCTCCCTGTGCTGCCTGCTGGACCACAAGCCCTCTGAGGCCAGGTGTTGGGGCAGCTTCACAGGACAGGGCCCCCTCGGGTGGAGGTGAGGGTGCGGGCCCCAGCAGGCAGGGCTTCCTGTCACCCCCCGACCCCTGAGGGTCCCCCACTCCCTCGTTTCCTCCTCAGCCCCTTCCCTCCAGTAGAAGCAGCCTTCTCCAGTCGTCTCACTGAGCGCACGTGTCTTCATGGGGCCTTTATCACCTGCTGCACATAAGCCACAAGGCCAGGGGCCTGACCACGTCTTCTCCAACCCCACTGTTGGGACTTGGGTGTCTGTGGGGGACCACAGAGGCTCCCAGTGAGCAGGAAAGTCCTCCCTCACTGGTGAGCCCTGCCCCAGGAAGGCAGAGGACCCGACAGAAATCAGATGGTTTCTCTTGCCCCCAGTGAACTACTCTTCAGACAATGAAAGCGGCTTCCTCCGGAGACAGCGGCACCAGCGGCCGTCTCACCAAAGGCTGTTCTGCACCTCTCTTCTGTGTTGACAGGCGAGATGCAAGCGAGAGAGTGGGCAGGGAAGCCTTCTGGCTGTCCTCCTGCCACAGGGGTGCAGGGGCGCACTCTGACTCTGGGGAGCTGTCCCGGCAGCACAGCCGAGAGAGCCTGTGCTGGGCTGGTGAGAGGCTCCGGGTCCTGCTGGGGCCTTCTCAGCCCAACAGTCCTGGCCAAAGGCTGACCTGAACAGCAGCACCAGGAAGGCACCTGAGGCCCCCCACCTGCTGCTTCCCTTTCTGCTGACGGAGCTCCCCGGACATTGAGGACGGGGAAGAGGCACCAGAACTCGGGCAGGTGCGGGGGACGGGGCACAGGAAACAGGGTGGAGACAGATGGAGCACAGGCTCCAATTCTCAGAGTCCTCAGGGCACCTGCTCTGTGCCAGGCACCCCACTGGGCCAGTGATGAGACAGTGGACAAAGTGGGAGACTGTGCTAATGGAAGCCAAGGGTGGACCAGTGTCAGGATGGGGTCCGTGTGTCTGTTGCCAATGGCCATGTGGCTCTTGCATAAGGAAGGGTCACGGAAGGCTTCCTGAACCAGGGATATTGGGGCGGAGACTCAAAGAAAGTGACAGAGCAAGCCTTGGAGATACAGGGGCAGAAGGTTCAGACAGTGGGAACAGCAGGTGCAAGGGACCCGGGGCAGAAGGTGCAGCAGAAGCCAGCCTGGTTACAGCTGAGCAGGTACTGGCGTGGGTGAGGGATGTGGGATGTGGGGAGGGGGGGGGAGGGATGTGGGGCATGGGTGGGGTGGGGTATGAGGCGGGGGTGGGGAGCTGGGTCCTGGTCACCCAATCACCTGGGCTTGTGCTCTGAGTAAGAAGTGCATTGGGGAGCTCTTGGAGGTTCTGAGCAGGTGGGGGTAATCCAACAGGTTTAGAAACAGGCCTGTGCTGCTGTGTGGTGACAGGCTGGGGCAGGGCTGGAGGGGAGGCTAGACACCAGCGGGGGGACTGTGGCAGTCACTGGAGAACAGGGCAGTTGCGGACCAGGAGGGTGGCACCGACATGACTTTAACACAAAGCTGTTAGGATAGGCACAGACTGGATCTGGCTTGAGACTGGGGTGGGATGTCACCACCCGCACAATGGCAGCAGTACCTGGAGAGCCACCAAAGGCTTTTGCCATCCAGGGGAGGACAGGCAGGTTTCCAGGCCAACAGGTTGGTCCTCTCTGTATGGCTCCTGAGTGCACCCAGGGGCTCTGCAGTGTCTGCAGATGTGGCTTGTGACCTCCCCTTACCCCCTGCCCAATGCTTTCTAGATGGAAGGGGAAAAATCAAGCTAGAAGGCCGTGAGAACTCAGGCCCAGATCTCGGAAAGGGCCTCCCTGAGCTGGAGACCCATAGCAGTGGTGCTGCTATGCTCAGTTGAGACTGTGGCCACCGGGCCCTCGTACCAGCCAGGAATCAACAAGATCAAACGCCAGGAGGAGATACGGAGGATGCACCCCAGGTGAGCCCCACACAGCCCAGGCCCTGCTGGGGACCCCTGAGTAAGCCCCAAGCTAAGCTGTAAAATGAGAAT
>NW_022304656.1:0-1227 GCF_002776525.5 Piliocolobus tephrosceles | reverse complement strand
ACACTTCGGCTTGAATATCAGGATGTTTTTTAGAAATGCTCTTGGTTCTGGCTGGGCGCGGTGGCTCAGGCCTATAACCCCAGAACTTTGGGAGGTCGAGGCAGGCGACTCACTTGAGGTCAGGAATTCGAGACCAGCCTGGCCAACATGGCGAATCCCCGTCTCTACTAAAATACAAAAATTAGCTGGGTGTGGTGGTGGCTGGCGCCTGTGATCCCAGCTACTCAGGAAGCTGAGGCAGGCGAATGGCTTGAACCTGAAGGTGGAGGTTGCAGTGAGCCAAGATTGTGCCACTGCATTCCAGCCTAGGTGACAAAGCAAGACTCCCTCTCAAAAAAAAAAAGTATACACACACACACACACATATATATAATATATGTATTATTGGTTCTAATACCCCTAAAGCAAAGAGCTCTCCTGTGTACCCTTCCATGCACCCAGTAGTGTGGTGGGAAAGAAGGAATTCAGCCTGCTTCCTTCTGGGCCTGGCAGACAGGTACTAGGTGAGTGGAGCACTGTCATTGCCTGTCACCTGCTCTTGGAACCTCTGCAGTGAAAGGGCATGTCGTCTTGTCTATACATCAACGTGCTTTGGGGGGCTTGTTAAGTAGTTGGGGTTTCTGTCAATGATCACACTGAATTGGGAAGTGGAGTTTCTAGTAGGCATATTTGCAATAAAGCTCTTTCTACATCTACCTGTCCGACTGCTCACTTGGCAACCACAGAATGCTTCCAGTGTCCGCTGTGCTTCAGGAGGCGTTAGGCCAAGCGCCCATGCATCTCAGGGTGCAGACTGAGATAGGCACAGCAGACGCAAACCCAGCAGCGTCTGGACCACGGGGGGCTTTGCCTCTCCACCAGACAAGACACAGATTTCTTGGTCCCTAAGGAAGTCCCCTTCAAACCTGCTGAGTTCTCATGTGGCTCCTGTACACTGGAGACTCGCCCCACCACCCCATGCTTTCCTGTGTTCTAGTGCTGACTTGGAAGAAAGGTGGTGTTAGTATGAAAAGTGTTATATTTCAGAAGCTTGGCACAAACGGCAGCAATGGAGGGACTGCAGTGTTTAGAGGCTGTGGCGGGAGGACCTGCTGGATGGAGGGACTGCAGTGTTTGTTTAGAGGCTGTGGCGGGAGGACCTGTTGGATGGAGTGCTGCAGTGTTTGTTTAGAGACTGGCAGGAGGACCTGTTGGATGGATGGAGGGACTGCAGTGTTTGTTTAGAGG
>NW_022304654.1:0-1651 GCF_002776525.5 Piliocolobus tephrosceles | reverse complement strand
TAAAAGTAATTTACTTTGTTGCTATAACTTAGAACATTCAGAAATATGGCTATGTGGTATTTGAAATAGATGGAAATACAGTGATTTATATTAAATAATAGCGTTGATGTTAAATAAAAAAATCTTTGAACATTAAGAAAACTAAAATAAATTGAAGGGCATATTTGATGTAAGAAATCTTTTTCATTTAGTAACGTGAGACTCAGATGACATTTCTAAAGTTTATCCGAAAAACATTTGCTGGAGTTCTAGATGGGTCAGGCATAGTCAGAATTCTTCACAGAAGTGTCAGGAGTGACTTGATTCAGAGCATCTATTGAAATGTCACCTTCAAATATAGACCAGTGAGAGACGTGCGTTCATAATTTTCTTTCTGATAAATATTTCTTAAGCATTGTGTGCCAGATACTATTAAAAGTAGATGAAGTAGTCATAGTCTCCACCCTCATGGAGCTTATACCTTAGTGGGGGAAAGATAGATGTTAAATGGATAATTGGTAATGAGATGATGACGTAGGAGTCTTGGGAGAGCAAACAGAATGGATGTGAGTGCAGAAGGCACGACCTGAGGGTGACTTGTACAGGGTGCGGAGGGATCTATCTACAGGGATGAGATTCAAAGTGAAAGTTAGTGAAAGAATTATTCTGCCATGTGGGAGAATCCAGATGAATAATGTCCCAGGCAGAGAGAATGGCAAGTATAGAAGGCTCAAGGTAAGGAAGATGCAATGTGTTACAGAAACTAAAAGGAGATTAAAAAGGGTCTGAGGTTAGTTAACTTGAGACGAAGGGCTCCAAATGAGAATGATGGATCAAAAGGAGTGAGATCATTCAAGATGACAAGTTTGGTATTTTGTAAAAGTAAATGAGAATTATATGAAGGGCTTTAAAGAAAATGCTTTATTGACACATAAATAACAAATTATAAAATTCACACCTTTAAAGTGCAAAGCTCAATGATTTTAGTAAAGAGTTGTGCAACCCTCAGTATAATCTAATTTTATTGTAGTAAAATATACATAAAATCGAGTATTTAAAGTGTTTGATTTTCTGGCATTAACTACAATCAGTGTTATTCAACCACCTCCATTATCTAATTTCTGAACTTTTGTTACCCTGAATGGAACTCTCATATTCATTAAGTAGTGACTCTTATTATTCCTCTTCCATGCTCCTGTAAACCACAAATCTGCTTTTTCTTGCTATAGATGTGTCTACTCTGGATATTTTGTATAAATGGTATCCTATAATATGTGGCCTTTTGTGTCTGGCTTCTTCCATTTAGCATAACGTACACTAATGTTCATAGAAGCTCTATTTACAGTAGCCAAAGGGTGAGAATAACACAAATGTGTATCAAAAAAAAAAAAGGAAATGATAAACAAAAATGTGGCATATCTATACAATGGAATGCTATTTAACGATAAAAAGAATAATGTTATGATACGTACTGAAGAATGAACCTTAAAACATTAGAATTATAGTACAATTTGTATGAAGGGTTTCTAAACAAGATGTCAAATAGTATGATTTACTTTTGAACACATCTCAGAATGCCCCATTGATCTCTGTATGAAGACTGGATTGAAGGGAGAAAAAAAAAAAAAGGAAATACTAGCTGAAAAGCGACTGCAGTCGCCCAAGTGAGATA
>NW_022304653.1:0-2844 GCF_002776525.5 Piliocolobus tephrosceles | reverse complement strand
TGTGCAATCCGGAAGTACACACGGGAGTCAATGTCCACGGAGCCAGACTTGTTGGCAGGGAATCAGGCTAATGGATAAACACTTTTCTGTTTCTCTCCCCAACAGAGCAGTTGTCAATCTCTAAGGCTCCTCGAGAGACCACCCAGGAGAGTGGTGGGAATAATCACATAGTTGCTTTCCCTTCCTCTCCTTCAAACCCCCTGTCCTGGCCCTTGCTTCCTGAGATCACTTCCTAAATAAGCCATGGCCTACAAGCCTTTCTCTCAGGCTCCCATGGAGGGGAATGCAGGTGGAGGCAGACCAGCAGGTGCTGGAGCTGGGACTCACACCCAGGTCTGAGTGACAGCAGAGCCTACATGCTTAACCACTATGCGACCCTGCCACCACCCTGCCACCACCCCCGACCATGCCAAGGTCCCTTTCCCTCAAGGCTCGTCATTCTGAGCCATGGTGGCTCAGCCAAAGTTGATCAGACAGGGTCATGGGAAAGAGGATGAGGAGGGCTGCAAGCGTGCCTCTGGCAGCAGGGTCCTCTTCTCTGGGACTGAGACCACCTCCCACCAAATCGCCTTAACATGCTGAGCTGAGCAGTCCCACTTAAGACCTGCCCGACACTACCCAAGCTTAGCATCTGTCTCTGCCCAGAAACATCAACCACAGGGGTCAAGAGTGGCTGCTGTAGCTCTTCAGCTCCAGTCCCCCATCCCACCCTGCTGTGGCAGGCCCCCTGATCCCATCCCTCTCCAACTCCTCGACATCTGGGAAGGGAAGAGGGACCTGAGGCAACTTTTAGAAGCCTGAACAGCCAGACCCAACAGACGCCCACTCCACATCACCTGGACTCAGAAAACCCAGCACCACAGCTTGGAGGTGAGCACAGAGCCTCCCCCAACTCCTGCCCAAGTCGAGAAGATGTGCCAGAACTTCCTCCTGAAAAATCACTGCCCAAGACCTCACAGGCCCTGAGTCACTCCCTGCCTCCCAGCCTCAGGCAGCTCTGCCAGCTGTTTACTCCCCACCCTGCAGCAGGAAGAACGGGGAGGGCAGTACACCATGGGAAACTGGGGCCTATGGGGCTTGAGGGACAGCCCCAGGGTCTCAACGCATGCAAAGAACCCCAGAGCCCTGGCACCTGGCTCAGGACAACTCTTATTCCCTATGGAGGCTTCTCTGATGAGAGCCACTCAACAGGGGCACATCCCAGCAAGCCCCAATGGCATATAAAATGCTCTTCAGGTTTGTTAACAAGGATGTAGGGAGAATCACAGAAACAAATGAGAGGAAAGAAGGGTGCCCCTCAGCCAGCTCCCAGGTCCAGATGCACAGTACCTGGAGCTGGCAAAGCTGGGACAGTCTGCAGGGACTCCTGAGGTCTCTTGAACACGACAGTCTGCAGGGACTCCTGAGGTCTCCTGAACACTCGCCTGTCCTGGACTGGCACCCCCACACCCATCCAAGCCTTTGGAAAGGAGCATCAGGCTGGAAGCGGGTCCCACTCCCAAAGATCCCTCAAAGTCTCTCAGTCAGCACTCCACCACCCTAGCTCCTCTCCCTGCAACAAGCACAGGCTGGAGTGAAGAGTGGTTGGGGTTCCAGCCCTTTCGGGAAAAACTGCAAACCTGGCCTAGCTACATGGTCCACCGGGGCTCCTGGCTGTTTTCCTTCCACCGCCACCTGTAAACAGCCCATCATCTCTGACTTCCATCCCTGACAGCTTCCCTCACCAGACTCTCACAGGGGCTGAACAACTCACGCATGCACATACACCCTATGGGTGGAAGTGTGTGCAGCGCCTACCCGCGGGGGTTTCTGAGGACGGTCACTCCACCTCTCCAGCACACCCCGGGAGGCTGTACCGCCCTGCGGTATGGCAGTACCGGCTCATACCATCCATACCTATTGGTGTCTGTCTGCAAATACACACGCATTCACACTCCACACACGGCCCGACTCTCCTTTAGTCACACCAGGAAGCACGTCTGGATCCCGGCTGGCTGCAGAATCCCAGCCCCCTGGCTGACCACCTGTGGCATGGCGCGTGGCTGCCTCCCAACGTGGGCACCGCAGTGCCCGCAGTCTGCTCTCCAGCAAGCGGCAGGTGACTCCTCTTCCAGGCTCGAAGCAACTGGGCGGGCAAAGCCAGAAAATCCTAGAAAAGGATCCGAAGAGTAGCAGCGTTAGAGCCTCTTCTTGTCATGCTGGTCAATGGGTGGCAGGGACCGGTTTCAGCGAAAGCACTCACACCTAGCCTCTCCTTTTGGCCCAAGTTGGCCAGGAACACACCACAGCTACTGAGCTTCCCACTCCACAGAAACTGCTGGGCCCACCCTGGCTGCGCTCCTCCGAAAGCACCAGCAGCAGAAACTCAACCCCAGCCAGCCCGCTCCACCCATGTGTCGGTTCCCGTCCCTGATGCCTCCATCCACAGGGCCCTGCAGCCTCGTTGTGTTTGCTACTGCGTGCCCGGGGGACCCAGGCAGTTCCCACAACACAGAACAAAAAGGACGCGCGGGTCCGGGAACCACGGTGGTCTGGGGCCACTGCGGCGCTCAGGATTCCCGCGGAAACGCTGTGTGCCCACCACACTTCAGCACACAAAGGAAGATGTGACCGGCTAGAGTCTGGCATCTGGAGAGAGGAGGACTGCTCCTCTCTTGGAGGCCACCGCTGTCACTGACGCCTCCACTGCCCGCCACCAGCAGTGCAGCCCCCCAGAACATCCCTAACGCGACCCGCCTGGGACACTGCAGCACCCAATGGCGCCCGCAACCTGCCGCCTGCCACGGGCAGCGCAGCCCGGATAACGCCCCCAAACCGCTCCCTGCCATGGGCAGTGCAGCCAGC
>NW_022304651.1:0-3628 GCF_002776525.5 Piliocolobus tephrosceles | reverse complement strand
GCGGACGGGCCGGTAGGACTGCAGCTGGTGGCTGTGGGGCGGGGGCAAAGGGTCCTATGATGAATAAGTTAAAACTGTCGGCGCCGCGGCTCACACCTGTAATCCCAGCACTTTGGGAGGCCGAGAAGGGTGGATCACTTGAGCCTAACAGTTCAAGACCAGCCTGGGTAACATAGTAAGACCCCATCTCTACAAAAATATGAAAATTAGATGGCTCTTTTTTTTTTTTTTTTTTGTAGAGATGACGTCTGCCCACATTGCCCAGCCTGATCTCGAACTCCTGGCCTCAAGTGATCCTCCCGCCTCAGCCTCCCAAAGTACTGGGATTATAGGCATGGACCACCTCACCCAGCTGTTTGGCTTTTAACGTTGTCTACGGTGCTTTTGGTGGCACGGAAGTTGGTGGCATTTATGTTAATCTGTCGATCTTCTGGTTTATGGCTTCTGGGTGGCATGTTTGTAGGACAGCCTCAGTATTCCAAAGTTAAGTAACCTTCTTAACCTCACGAGCTAATTATTGATGAGTTGGATGTACCTGAGCATTCGTGTGCCCCGGAGGCCAGCACCCTTCTCCAGGGCCTCGCTCCCTCCCAGGGTGACCGAGGCCTCCAAGGTTGGGGAGGGAAGATACAGCAGTGATGGGCGCCTGAAAGAGGAGCACAGCTGGGCTGAGCAGGTGACAGGGGCTCTGAAATAGCTTTCAAAGTCCATTCCCAAGGGCTGGTGGGAATGACCGAGCCCTGGCTGAGACTAGGATGACCCAGTGGAGGGCTGATGGTGGGGTGAGAATACTGGTGAGGAGCAATCTGCTGGCAGGCAGGTGGAGATGGATTTCAAGGGCACCATGAGGGAAGGAATAGCACCAGGAGGAAACAGCTGAAAAGTATCTCTGGGCCTAAGGAGTCTGACCGCCTCCGCCTCCTCCCCAGCACCTGGGAATGACAGGCACCCTGGCTTCTCCCCTGCTGGCAGGCAGCTCTCAGGGTGCCTAACGGTCTGGTGGCCCATGGACCCCTGGAGAGATAAGGTCACTCACTGGTCCCCTCCCGGGCATGATGTCGTAAAGGCAAGCAGGGTGGCAAGGAGAGGCGTTACAGAGGCTTTGGCATCTTGGTAACCACTGATGAGTCCTGTTAAGAGTGAGCCTGTGCCCCTGTGCCCTTAACCTTCAGGCTGGACTGCCAGGATATCTGGTGAGAAAGCAGGTGGGGGGAGCACTAAGGCTGCAGCTTCCCCAGGTTCCCCAGACCAGGTGGGTTTCTTGGCGCGGTACCTCTTCTGGCCACCAGATGGCGACGCCGCACCATCAATCTCTGTGGCCCTGCCGGCAAGATCCTGTGGTGCCTTTCTCTGGGGCTCCCACTTGGTCCCACTCCCGCCGCCGCCGACTCTTGCCTGCTGGAGGCCCAGGAGTAAGGGGAGGTAAATCCATATATGCATATGGAGAGGAAGTCTGGGGGCTTGTGTCAGCCAAATTCCGAAGAGAGGAGATGCCCTTCTCATCCTTCCCCCTACTCTGCTCCCGCAGCCACTCCTCTGGCCCCTCTCACCTGGTCTCCCCACTTTTGCCCAAACCCATCTGTTCTAAGCACAGCCAGAATGGGCCTTCAAAAAGATGGGGATGGTCCGCCGGGATGGCTGAAAGAGTCTGGGTGTGGGGCCCAGCACTCAGCCCTGCTCTCTCTCACCACCTGTGCCGTCTTGGGCACAGTCCTACACTTCTCTGAACCTTGACAAGGAAGTCAGCATCCAGCATCCTTTCATTCAAAATATTCACTGTTCTTTTTTTTTTTTTTTTTTTTTTTTTTGAGATGGTGTCTCGCTCTGTCACCCAGGCTGGAGTGCAGAGGCGTGATCTCGGCTCACTGCAGCCTCACCTCCCAGGTTCAAGCGATTCTCCTGCATCAGCCTCCCAAGTAGTTGGGGTTACAGGCACGCGCGATCATGCCCGGCTAATTTTTGTATTTTTAGTAGAGATGGGGGTTCCACCATGTTGGCCAGGCGAGCCTCGAATTCCTGACTTCAAGTGATCCATTGGCTTGGCCTCCCAAAGTGCTGGGATTATAGGTGTGAGCCACCGCACCCAGTCCACTCACATTCTAAAAATGAAAAAAACTAACCATAGACCCATAATATTTTATTCCCATGGACAAATACCAGGGCGTCTTTCATAGGTGTGTTGTCGGAGCTTTTCTGAGTTCGCCAACTCATGGCTTCAGAACCCTCTGCCCTTTTCTTCCGAGGATCACAAGGTGAGACTTGAGGGAGTCTCAGGGTGTGCAGTTCCCAAGATGGGTCCCTCTTTGGGGTACATTCTCCTACCTTCCTCTAAGGCAGTACTCACTGAGGACCAAAGCTTCTCAATGTCAAACTCTGAGTTGCTGCTCTTAATTCCACAGCAGGCTCAGTGTCCTCATCTGTAAAGCCTGACCTGTCTATCTGCAGAATTGTTGTCAAGATTTAAAAAATAAAATAGGCTGGGCGTAGTAGCTCATGCCTATAACCCAGTACGGTGGGAGGCTGAGGCCGAGGCAAGAAGATTGCTTGGGTCCAGGAGTTCAAGACTAGCTTGGGCAACACAGTGAGACCTCCATCTCTACAAATAATAAAGCAAAATTAGCCGGATGTGGTGGCCTGTAGTCCCAACTACTCAGGAGGTTGAGGTGGGAGGATCACTTGAGCCCAGGAGGTCGAGGCTACAGTGATTCCCATTGTACCACTGAACTCCAGCTTGGGTGACAGAGCAAATAAATGCCTGAAAAAATAATAATAGGCCGGGTGCAGTGGCTCACACCTGTAATCCCAGCGCTTTGGGAGGCCGAGGTGGATCACCTGAGGTTGGGGGTTCGAGACCAGCCTGACCAACATGGAGAAACCCCATCTCTACTAAAAAAATACAAAATTAGCCGGGCATGGTGGCGCATGCCTGTAATCCCAACTACTCGGGAGGCTGAGGCAGGAGAATCGCTTGAACCCAAGAGGCAGAAGTTGTAGTGAGCTGAGATCACGCCATTGCACTCCAGCCTGGGCAACAAGAGAGAAACACCGTTTCAAAAAAAAAAAATTAGCTGAGTGTGGTGGCGCATGCCTGTAATCCCAGCTACTCGGGAAACTGAGGCACAAGAATCGCTTGAACCCAGCAATCAGAGGTTGCAGTGAGTGGAGATCGTTCTACTGCACTCTAGCCTGGCGACAGATCGAGACTCCGTTTTAAAAATAAATAAATAAATAATAATAATTAATGAAATAGTGTCTGTGAAAGCATGTTTCAAAGGAGGCTACACAAGCAGAAAATATGAGGGTGTAATTTCCTAGTTGAAAATGCTTCATGGCTCCCCCTTGCTCATAGAATAAAGGAAAACTCTTATCTGGACGCACAGCAGCCTCCACCCTGAGGCCCCCTTGCCTCCCAGGCTTCTCCTGTCCTCCTCCTCACACAGCCTGCGATGTAGCCAAGCCGTAGCACCAGAAGTTTCCCCACCACAGCCAGTTTCCTGGCTGTGTCTTTGTTCTTGTTCTTCCCACCAGAAATCCCTTTCCTCATCCCAATCTGTGAAGATCTTCCCTACACCTGTAGGTCTATAAAAATAAAAGAGCTTAGACAGTGTTTTTCTTTTTTTTTTTTTTT
>NW_022304646.1:0-5063 GCF_002776525.5 Piliocolobus tephrosceles | reverse complement strand
TGAAATAAATGAGACGATGGCATTTCCATTGTTAGTCTCTCGCTGCTTCATCTATTTCAAAGCAGTATACACATATCAACCCATTTCAGACTTAACTCAATATGAGGCTTTCAAAATTGAGCCATAAATCATTTTGAAAAAGAAATCTAAGAAGGAAACAAATATTTTTAGATAGGAAGCAGGTTTCCAAAATTTAATTTTGCAAGAATCTTATTTAGAAATATGAGATATAGGCTGGGTGCGGTGGCTCATAGCTGTAATCCAGCACTTTGGGAGGCCAAGGCCAAACACCTGTGGTCAGGAGTTTGGGAGCTGCCTGGCCAACATGGTGAAACCCCATCTCTACTAAAAATATAAGAATTGGCAGGGTGCGGTGGCTGGCGCCTATAATCCCTGCTACTCAGGAGGCTGAGGCAAGAGAATTGCTTGAACCTGGAAGGCAGAGGTTGCAGTGAGCTGAGATTGCATCACTGCACTCCAGCCTGGGCAACAGAGCGAGACTCCATCTCACACACACAAAAAAAAGAGATAAAATATATGCCATGAAACAGCTGCTAGAAACACAAGGTTATGTGCAGGCAAGTATGACAAAAATGGATCAAAGAAGTATATTTTGATGTGTGCAATGTGGAAAAGAACACTTAAATAATATAATTTGGAAGATGCTAGAGAAACTTCCTGTATCCCAATGTATGTTACCATGTCAGTATGCTACAGTGCAAAAATACTTTGCATGTAAGGGTTAATGGTTCACAGATGCTTACAGAGTTATTTCTCTACTATATATTTCTCTTCAATAGATACTGAAGTATAGCATGTATGTATATGTATATATGTGTGTATATATATAGACAAAAGACCCCATAACTGAGTTCTCCTGCAGTTTTTAACTCTCATCACTGTTCTTATTCAAGTGTATATATACATGGTACATGTCAATAAACTATATATATAATATACATATATAGAGAGCATATATTTATATGGCATACTTCAATGGTGTATGTGTACATATGATATATATAAAACATATATTGTGTATATATGGATCCTCTAATATATATGCTAGAAATAACTAAGGGTCTGTGAACCATTAACCCTTGCATGCAAAGTATTTTTAGATCAACGAAATTCCATAAAATGGGAAATTATATGAGGAAGAAATTTTATAAAAGTATTATAGTCAATAACTACAGCCAAAATATGGATGTCTTTGGGATGAGATCAAGGAGGGGTGAAAGCAAAATGGGTAAATGAGAGATATCAGACCAATTTTACAAAATATAGCTTTGGCTATAAGTATTAAGATAATTTTGCTATTAGTTTTTAGCCAATCAGATTCTAAAACCAAGGGCTAATTAATGATATCAGAGAAATCTGGAGAGCTTTGGCAGCAAAGTCTCTTTGTAAAAAGTAAAGAAATACACCTCTAAGCCATATGTGTTCTCTGTAGACAAGCAAAGAGAAGCAGAGGCGAAAGGAGGAGTGTAGGTAAATCTGTTCAAAATTCCTCCTCTAGTCAATTTGGCTTTAAAAAATGCATAGTGACTAGACTGGTCTAGTGTATTCTTTAATGTACAGAGAGTTTCTTACTTGAAAGGTTCAGTTGTTCAACTGAATAACTGTCAGAAAAATTGTAGGTATCTTACTCATATATTTTTGTCTTTACCACTTTAGTACAGGCTTATTTGAATTTCAATTGCCAGAAATAGGTTTCTTTTCCTTTGCCTGAGGTTTATCTCTGGCTAATCACCAAGCTTCAGCAGCTTAAGGGTGGGGTCAGTTATGCTGGAGATTAGGACCACCTGGGAGTAGTGCTCAACCAAATACAACAAGGAGTTGATAAGAAAAATACACCAATCTCCATATCCCTTGTGTGGCATTTAGAGGCATGATCTTCACATTGGCTCCTAGTGTGTCCCTAGTAGAATTAAGCTTCACTGACACACAGCGAGTAGCTGGCTTAATAATGTGCCTTATCTAATTTCCCAAACCCTACTAAGTGATTTCTTCACCTTTCAAATAAACGACTTGTGAGAGATCTTTGTCTCAGGGCCTACCACTGGAGAACCTGAATTAAGATGAAAATCAACTGGGCAAGTTATTTGATATAATGTAAATCTATGTGGATAAATCCTTTTATTCCATAAATGCTATCACAAAATAAACAGTTCATTTGATGACTAGACGTCTGAAGGCTCTGCCTGTAGAAAGGGAGAAATCGGGAGCTTGAGTGTTTTGGTGGATATGAGGCAATAAAACTCATTCCAGTGTAGCCATTTTCAAGAAGAGTGGATGCTGACAGTGGCAGCTTGTAGTTGCGGTTACTAATATAGGCACATGTACTGAACCGTAGTTCTGGACTCTACTTCATATGTACTGCACAGCTGGCTAAGCTGCTGGAGGAGCCTACTGCAGAAGATGGCCTGCTGGGCTTGAGATAAAACACACCTGCTCCTGCTTGCTTGCTTCTGGGACCTTCTACGTTAAACTGTGTCATCTCTTTTTCAACAGACACAGGGCTCAGTTATGGGAATACAGCAAGCACTGGGTGCCAGGAATAGAAAAAAGCCAGAAGCTACAGAGGCAAGTTGATAGGACATTATTCCAGACAAAAAGAGAGTTGTATATGCCAAGTTATATTGGTCACATAGCCACTAGCATTATCGAGACATCCATAATCCTGCAAAATAATTTTAAGGGAAAAATAAGCTCAATTCTCAGAGAACCACAGATTTACATTTGTTTCCAATGACCGATTGTTACTTACATGGCTTGCTACTTAGATCCTTCAAGCAAAATATTGGAAACTTCAATTCTTACATACCTTTATCACTTTTGTCCTTACAATTAAGTGTCCTTAAGCAGTATTTCCATATATGTAGCATTAAAGTAAACAGTCAACAGTACATTCTTTCTAGTTCACATTCTTCTTTCTTCTTATGAACTTTGTTGATGCAAGCAGCCTGAGTTATTGAGAACTCCTGACTTTTCCAGAATCAGAACTCACACTCAAGAAAGCTAAATGGTTCATGGTTCCTGAATAAATATGTGAGTTTTTCCCAAAGCGAACGAAGCTACTGTTGTGAGTCACTGCCTCTTATGAGTCAACATGAGAGTTAGGAGAGAGAATGGAGACAACATCCTGAACACATCTCTGAACCAGTGGATCTGGTGTACTATGGGTTCCTCTCATCAATATTGTCTCTTTCTCTCTCTTCCCCCACCCCATTCCCTCTTGAGCATCTTTCCAAAGGCCATTGACTCTCCCTTCTTCAGTAGAGGCAGTTACCTTTTAATCTTGTATGTTCAGTCTGATGTGTACATTGCAGGATTTAGAACTTACAGGAAGATTAAACTTGATCCTTTCTATCTTCTGTGGCTATTTCTTCTTGACTCCTTGGTCTTCTGATAATTATTTGATCCACAAGCCTGGTTTACAATGAGGAAAACATGGGCCATATTTAGATAGAATACGGTTGCAGTTTACACAAGTTGAAAAAGAAACTGTGGTGAATAGAGAGGCCTTCACAATTTTCTCTAGGGCTTTCGCGTCAGTTTCCAAGAAATCACTGCATAGTTTGCTCTCTCCATTGCCTTTGTGTTATCTATGCATCGTATTAAAGAAGTTAAGAGGCCGGGCGCAGTGGCTCAAGCCTGTAATCCCAGCATTTTGGGAGGCCGAGACGGGTGGATCACGAGGTCAGGAGATCCAGACCATCCTGGCTAACATGGTGAAACCCCGTCTCTACTAAAAAATACAAAAAACTAGCCGGGCGTGGTGGCGGGCGCCTGTAGTCCCAGCTGCTCGGGAGGCTGAGGCAGGAGAATGGCGTGAACCCGGGAGGCGGAGCTTGCAGTGAGCTGAGATCCCGCCACAGTACTCCAGCCCCGGCAGCGCCAGACTCCGCCTCAAAAAAAAAAAAAAAAAAAAAAAAAAAAAGTTAAGAACAATTTTTTGAATTCAGGCCAAGAGAAAGGTGAGAAATTGTGTGACAATGATGAACTCAAACATTAGGTTGTTATGGAGATTCTTGTTAAAACCTTTAGAGGCACAAAATAAATTATTTTTTAGAGGAAAAAAATTATGCCAACTTTGATTTTGCCAATACCTCACTAACTCTTTTGATGATGATCAGGACTTGTTTATAAATGTCTATATACATCAGTTTGAGAAAGAGAATCTTGCAGAAGGATAGCTCAGTTTCTCTCAGCAATATTCAATAGAAATATTCAAAACACTGTTAAAGAAAAAAATATTCATGACACATTTGTTAAAGATGACAAGACAGATTTCATTCAAGAGGAGCCATGATGATAGATGTAGGCACCACTGCAGTGGGATCCTGCAATAGGGAAAATAAATTGGTCTTAACTTCCAACTTCAGTAAGAACAAGTGAGAATTTACAACCAAGAAACTCGGTAAATGTCAGCGGATGCAAAATCACTAAGAGGAAACTTCTGGGCAAGGTGTCAGGGCCCCAGGGGCAGAGAGTGATTGGCCCATGGATGGTCAAAGAATTTACCAACAGTGGTATAGGTTTGAAAAGAAAAGTTGTATTAGAAAGAATGCTGCAGCAGATACAGTGGGGCGCTTAAACAAGAGAAGACTGAACACGCCTCGGTGCATTATTTTTAGGCATGTTTATGGCCCTTAAAGCAGGAACTTTAGGGTAATTTGTACCATATTAGTCACCTAAGTGATGGTCAATTATTACATTTCTAGCCATTTTGGTACCTTGATATCAGCAAGGGTTGCACAATGAGTTTTGGCATGCATGCATTCCAGAGATGTATAGAAATTCTAGTTGCTTAGAAATTCTTGGGAAAGAAGGCTGTGCTAGATGTGGCTTTAGATAACAGGGAAGTTTCATTACCTCTGAATTCTTCAGATAAGGGTTTTTGCCTCTCAGGGTGTGTTTGATGGCCACAAGGTGATCTTTTCTCTTTTCAGAAGCATCAAGAATAAGGGGTTTCTAGCTAAATGGGCTTGACAGAACCATGCTGAAGGCAAAGCTGAATGATAAGATATCTAGAGTAATTACATACCAAGCATGGGAGA
>NW_022304645.1:0-1346 GCF_002776525.5 Piliocolobus tephrosceles | reverse complement strand
TCACCTATGGATAAACATTTGTGTTGTTTTTAGTTTTGTATATATTATAAACATTTGCATGCTTGTTTTGTGTAAACATGTATTTTCATATTTCTTTGTAAATACATAAGAGTAGAATTGTTAAGTCACATAGTAATTCCATGTTTATCTGTATAAGGAATTTCCATACTTTTTTGACAGTACTCATACTTTGTATTTTATTTTATAGGAACCGTATAGAAGAGTTTCATTTGTTCTACATTTATGCCAACACTTAATATTATCAGTCTCTTTAAATTATTCACGATTGATGAATAGAGGGATTTATTTTATTTTCATTTGTAGTTTACTGATAACTAATAATACTGGACACCTTTTCATGTGTTAATTGCGTCATATAGGTATATTTTAACCTATATTTGATTTGTTGATCATTCAGATTGTGCAACTTTCACTTTCATATTAAAATTTATTAAATCACAGAAAGCATGTCACAGCTGCAAACCTATTCCTTCTTTCTCCTTTTCATCATTTTTAATTGAGATATAATTGACATACCATAAAATTCATCCTTACATCGTATCTTAACATCAGATAGTAGTATCTAGATTTTAATATACTACTTAAAAATAGTGCTAGTTCTTCTGTCTTCTTCTTTTTCAAAGTTCTTTTGGCTTATCTAGCTGTATTACATTGCCTTATACATTTTAGAATCACTTTGTATCATTTCTAAAGAAAAATATGCCATAGGGATTTCTTATGTGAATTGTATTGGATCTATAAATCACCTGGCTTAGAGATAACTGACATCTAAGCAATATTGAAGCTTTCATATTTTTAAAAGATAATTTTCTTTGGTGTTCTGTTTTTTTCTAATATGTGCACAGTTATAGATATTTTTTCATTGATCATGTTTAGGTTGTATTGGATTTTCTGGATCTATATTTTGGTGCATTGTCAATTTTAGAAAATTATTAATTTTCTATTAGAATCTTGTCATAACTTCTTATCCTCCTTAAACTCTTATTAAAAATGTGTTAAAATCTCACTTTAACATGGTTATTTTATAAACTTTTCTTGGTGCCTTTTGGTATTTAACTCTGTGTCATACTTGCTTCTATAGTCCAATAATTATCTCTTCATGTGTGACCAATGGTTTTCTATATTCATTGCTTCAATTAAAAAAAAAAATTGTAACTAGAAGTTTCACTGAGCTTTCTATCAAAATGTTTAGCTATATTTTAACTTTTGCTTTGCTGATGTGTATTTTGTAAGATAGATTTAACATCTTTATCTGATATTTTACATCTTATTAAACAAACATCTTTTATTTTTGAGCATCAGTTTCTCTTGCCTCTTTTTTCTGC
>NW_022304644.1:0-1212 GCF_002776525.5 Piliocolobus tephrosceles | reverse complement strand
ATCACATAATAACTAGAGGGAAGCTTTCTGGGAGATGGCTTTCTGATATGTGAGTTCACCACAGAGAGTACCACACACTGCTTCTTGGCAGAGTTTGCTATGGCTGTTTTCTTGGATTCTGCAAAGTGATATTTGGGAGCTCATTGAGGGCTATGGTGAAAAAGGATATATCGTCAGACAGAAAGTGGCAAGAAGCATTCTGAGAAACTGCATTGCTGCGTGTGTGTGCAACTCACAGTGTTACACTTTTCTCTTCAGCTACCAGTTTGCTAAGACAGTTTGCTTGGAATCTGCAATGCGATACTTCCCAGCGCAATGAAGCTTACGGTGACAAAGCAAGCGGCCTCAGAGGAAAACTGGAAAGAAGCTTTCTTAGAAACTTCTCTGTGATGTGTGAATTCTTCTCACAGAGTTACACTTACGTTTCATGGAGCAGGCCACTAACACTGTCTTTGTGGAATTTGAGAAGTTCTACTGTGGATGGCATTGAGGCCTACGCTGAGAAAGGAAATATCATGAGTTAAAAACGGGAAAGCAGCTTTCTGAGAAACTTCTTTGTGATCTGTGAATTCGACTCTCAGCGTTACATCTTTGTCCTCTGGCAGCAGTTAGCTAACAGTCTTTTCATAGAAACTGCAAGGTGATATTTGGCAGCCTATTGGGGCCAATGGTGAAAAAGGAAATATCATCACATAATAACTAGAGGGAAGCTTTCTGGGAGATGGCTTTCTGATATGTGAGTTCACCACACAGAGTTCCACACACTGCTTCTTGGCAGAGTTTGCTAAGGCTGTTGTCTTGGATTCTGCAAAGTTATATTTGGGAGCTCATTGAGGGCTATGGTGAAAAAGGATATATCCTCAGACAGAAAGTGGCAAGAAGCATTCTGAGAAACTGCATTGCTGTGTCTGAGTGCAACTCACAGTGTTACCCTTTTCTCTTCAGCTATCAGTTTGCTAAGACAGTTTGCTTGGAATCTGCAATGCGATATTTCCCAGCGCAATGAAGCTTATGGTGACAAAGCAAGTGTCCTCAGAGGAAAACTGGAAAGAAGCTTTCATAGAAACTTCTCTGTGATGTGTGAATTCATCTCCCAGAGTTACACTTATGTTTCATGGAGCAGTCCACTAACACTGTCTTTGAAGAAACTGAGAAGTTGTACTCCGGATGGCATAGAGGCCGACGCTGAGAAAGGAAATATCATCAGTTAAA
>NW_022304643.1:0-10729 GCF_002776525.5 Piliocolobus tephrosceles | reverse complement strand
TGCCAAATTTTAGAATATTTTGAGTTGATTATTTATCTATTGTTTGTCTTCTTTCCCATGAATTTCAGCAGAACTGTCCATAACCAGTACTTGAGAACTCTTTGTAGTCATCAATTTTAGTGTTTTCATTCACAGTGCTGCTACAAAGGAATATTCCATTTTTGGTTTTATTTTTTTGCCTAAGCTCCCCTTGGTTGCAAAATATTTAAAAGTAGGCGGTAGAATCAAATTAAGTAACAAAAGTCCTAAAATTGTTAAGCATAAACCTTTCTGAAAAGCTCACTTTGGACATAATTAAGCAATGTACTATCACAGTTGTAATAACGTCATTTTTCTGTATATATACTAAACATATTAGTAAGTTCATCCTTCCATCAACAAAAAACAGCATAGAATTAAATACAAGCAATCTGATATTATTAACTCACACTAAAATAATGATGTCTTTCAATGCAAGCAGGGGCATCTAAAAGACTCCACAGAATGAAAAAGACCATGTCAGAAATAAGTGTTTCCTATATTTTAGCTCTACCTCAGACTACTGAATATTTCTAGTACTGCTATAGTAAGACTGAGCCAATTTACTCTTTTCTACCAAGCTCACCATCCTTTATGAAACTGACATACATATCTATTTATGAATGAACTACTCCCACAAGGGAATGCTGAAAAGATTGAAAAGGTCTGCTGATAATGTATAATGTTACTAGAATGCAATTTTTAAAAGCTGTTTATTAGATTAACTGGAGAGTTCAGTATGACTGACAGTAAGATACATGGGCAAACTGCGTTTCATTGCCCTTTACCATGCTTCGCAGATAACGTCTGTTACAGATTGAAGGTTTGTGGCAACCCTACATCAAGCAAGTCTATCAGTGCCATTTTTCCAATAGTATGTGGTCACTTCACGTCGCTGTGTCACGTTTTGGTAATTTTCACAATATTTCAACCTTTTTCATTATTACTATATCTGCTATGGTGATCTGTGATCAGTAATCTCTGATATTACTATTGTAATTGCTTTAGGTGCCTTGAACCGCCCAATAAGATGGCAAACTTAATGGATAAATGTCTGTGTTCTAACTGCTCCACCGATCAGCTACTCTCCCATCTCTCTCCCTCCCAACAGGCCTCCAAATTCCCTGACACACAACAATATTAAAATTAGGAAAACTAATAAGCCTACAAGGGCCTCTATGTGTTCAATTAATAGAAAGAGTTGTTCATCTCTCACTTTCAGTCAAAGGCTAGAAAGGATTGAACTTAGTGAAGAAGGCACGTCAAAATCTCAGAGAGGCCAAAAGCTAGGCCTCTTATGCCTAACAGTCTGGAATGCAAAACAAAAATTATTAAAGGAAATTAAAAGTGAAACAACCTTATTGCTGATATGCAGACAGTTTTAATGCTCTGGATGGAAGATCAAACAAGCCACACTTCCTTAAGTCAAAGCCTAATCCAGAACAAAACCCTAACTCTCTTCAATTCTATGAAGGCTGAGAGAAGTGAGGAAGTTGCAGAAGAAAAGTCTGAACTAGCAAAGGTTGGTTCATGAGGTTTCAGGAAGGAAGCCATCTCCATAAGATAAAAGTACAAGGTAAAACAGCAATGCTGATGTAGAAGCTGCAAGTTATCCAGAAGATCTAGCTAACATAACTGAGGTAGGTGTCTGCACTAAACAACAGATTTCCAGTGCAGATGAAAAAGCCTCCTACTGGAAGATGACGTCATCTAGGACTTTCCTAGTCAGAGAGGAGTCAATGGCTCGCTTCAAAACATCAAAGGACAGGCTGACTCTCTTGTTAGGACCCAACGCAACCAGTGACAAACTTGAAGCCAATATTCATTGACCATTCTAAAAATCCTAGGACCTTTAAGAATTACAGTAAATCTACTCTGCACGTGATCTGCAAATGGAGCAACAAGCCTTAGATGACAGCACATCTGTTTTAGCATGATTGACTGGATATTTTAAGTCCATTCTTGAGACCTACTGCTCAGAAAAAAGATTCTTTTCAAAATATTATTGCTCATTGACAATGCACTTGGTTACACAAGTGCTCGGGTGGAGATGGATGAAGTGATTAATGTTGGTTTCATGCCTGCTAACACAGCATCTGTTCTGCAGCCCATGAAGCAAGGAGTCATTTCAACTTTCAGGTCTTATTATTTAAGAGATATGTTTCATAAGGTTCTAGTTGCCATAGTGATTCCTCTGATTCCTCTGATGAGCCTGGGAAAATGAAATTTAGATCTGGAACAGATTAACTATTTCAGATACCATTAAAATCATTCTGATTCATGGGAGGATGTCAAAATATCATCATTAATAGGACTTTGGAAGAAGTTTATTTCAACCCTCATGGGAGACTTAGATGGGCTCAAGACTTCAGTGGAGGAAGTAACTGCAGATGTGGTGGAAATGGCAAGATAACTAGAAGTGGAGCCTGAAGATGTGACTGAACTGCTGTAATATCATGATAAAACTTAAAGGATAAGGAGTTGCTTCTTAAATGAGCAAAGAAGAGTGGTTTCTTGAAATGGGATCTACTACTGGTGAAGATACTGTAAACATTATTGAAATTATAACAAAGGATTTAGAATATGACATAAATGTAGTTGCTAAAGCAGTAGCAGGGTTTGAGAGGACTGACTCCAATTTTGAAAGTTCTACTGTGGGTAAAATGCTCTCAAACAGCATCACAGGCTACAGAGGAATCTTTCGTGAAAGAAGGAATCAATCAATACAGCAAATTTCACTGTTATCTTATTTTAAGAAATTGCCACAGCTATCCCAATCCTCAGCAACCCCTCTGTCAGCAGCCATCAACATCAAGGCAAGACCCTCCATTTGAACAACTTGCTGAAGGTTCAGATGATCATTGGCAGTTTGTTTGTTTGTTTATTTGTTTTGAGATGGAGTTTCATTCTGCCTCCCAGGCTGGAGTGCAGTTGTGCAATTTCGGCTCACTGCAGCCTCCGCCTCCGGGGTTCAAGCGATTCTCCCGCCTCAGCCTCCTGAGTAGCTGGGGCTACAGGCACCCACCACCACACTTGGCTAATTTTTTTTGTATTTTTAATAGAGAAAGGGTTTCACCATGTTGACCAGGCTGGTCTTGAACTCCTGACCTCAGGCAATCCTCCTGCCTCAGCCTCCCAAAGTGCTGGGATTAGCAACTTATTTTTAAATTACAGTATGTACATTGATTTTTAGACATAATGCTATTTCACACTTAACAGACTACAGTACAGTGTGAACATAACTTTTATGTGCACTGGAAAACCAAAAAGTTTCTATGACTTGATTTATTACGGTATTCACTTTATTGCCCTGGTCTGGTCCTAACCCTGCATATCTCTGAAGTATGCCTGTATGATCAAAATTTGTAAAGTCATCAGTCTCTGTACAAAAACAAATATTCAAACAAGCAAGTATTCAAACTATGCAATGTGCAATTTGAGAATTTTCTTCATACAGACGTCTCCCCCACATTTGTTACGCACATTCAATGACATTATCATCTCTCAGAAATTTGTTTCATTTAATAGCTGAAGTCACTCAGTTCACCAAAACTGAATTACATCCTCTGAAAGTAGGGACAAGAAAACCCAATTACAGGACTGTAATGAAGGGCAAGGTCTTCTCCCTCCAAAATTCTGAGTGTATGAAATCAAATGTCCATGAAAGTGCTTTCTATTGTTTCTCCAATAACACAATGTGCTTTACTAGATCTGGTACAAACATAATTGCCATTTCAGATGATCCTATATAATTTGAAGATAGTGAAGAGATTTGATTTAGTCATGCCTTATGTTTCAACAAGTAAATATTTTTTCTTTATCTCTAATTTTAAATGTAAAATAAAAAGTGTGACAGTTTAAAATGTCAGTGCTTTTTAAAGGCATTATTTTGAAATTTGAGAATTAAAGGAAATACACATGTGAACTGCTTCAAAAAAGGGTTATACAAATGTATGTTATCTTTAAATACAAGAAATTCATTTACTGTGAAAATCAATAAAAATCTTACGTTGCAGAAACTGCAATCATCTAGTCTATAATTTTTAGCACACATTTCATAACACTGATTACATTGCAACATAATACTGTGTAGATATTAACAACAGGCTTTTATTTTCTGCTTAATAATTTTTAATCATTCACTCAAGAATCAATAACTAAGGAATGTCAAAAATAGCTTAATTTTCCGATCTCTATTTTCAATCTATTAACTTAAAATATTGGAAATACAGCATAATCTAATTGATTTATCTTCATAACCTCAAAATAAATAGAAGAACAACTGACTAGTGAGTCATAAATTGTGGTTAGTATTAGTATCAAACAGATCATGTTTAAGATTTATTCCAATAGTTGTTACTAGAGTTACTATTTGCTGGATCAATCCTAACTTGCTACTATAATGTTTAGGTTTAAAACAAAATACCCACCTCTGACTGCTGCTTTTCTTTATTGACTATACTATTCCTTTATATTGCTTAATATTAACTATAATAATGCTTTGAACACTATATGAGTGCTTCCTTAAAAGACTGCTGGCACTATGAAGGTTATGCTACCCCTCTTCAGAGAATGTTATAGTTGTAAAGAATCCTGCTAATCCTGCCATCCACATAGAACCATAAAAATGCTAGGTTTAAGAGACATGGCTTGAACATCTTCTGTTTGATGCTACTTAGGGGAGTCCTATTACTTAGGAAGACTCTTAGTTTGGAGCAGGCTTTGAGGATCTCAGGGCGCTGTATCTTGATAATAAGTAAGCCTGGTTGCTTTCTTAGAGTTTTGGTCTATTTTTGTACCACACACGGGTTGAGTACTTCTTATCCAAAATGCTGGGACCAGAAGTATTTTGGATTTCAGTTTTTCAAATTTAGGAATATTTGCATTTTAATTACTGGAGTTCAAGACCAGCCTGGTCAACATGGCAAAACTCTGTCTCTAATAAAAGTATAAAAAGTAGCCAGGTGTGGTGGCACACACCTGTAATCCCAGCTACTCGGGAGGCTGAGGCATGAGAATCGCTTGAACCTGGCAGGCAGAGACTACAGTGAGCCAAAATTGTGCCACTGCACTCCAGTCTGGGCAACAGAGTGAGACCCTGTCTCAAAATAAAATAAAATAAAATAAAATAAAATAAAATAAAATAAAAGTCTAATCTGAATCTATTAATGAGGAAACAATCAGACAAATCCAAATTGTCAGACCTCTACAAAATAATTAGACTCCTCAAAAATGTTAATGCCATGAAAAAAAAGAGAAACCGTTTGAGATAAACTTTTCTAAGTAAAATAACAACTAAATGCAATGTATGATCCTTAATCAGATTCTGGAATCAAAATAAAAGCATCAAAGAATTTATGGGAATAAACTATGAAAATGAGAATATGGGCTGTATTAAGATATTATTGTATAATTATTAGTGTTAAATTTCTCAAGTATGACAACAGTATTACGATGATGTAGGAGAATGTCTTGCTTTTAGGCAATATATTCTGAAGTATCTAGGGGTGAGACATCATTATCTGCAGCTCATTATCAAATGGATTAGAAAAATGTGTCAGTGTTTGTATAACAGAGACAGCAAATGTGTCAAAATATTAAAACTGGTAAATGAAAGTGAATCTAGAGCATTTCTGTAAGTTTCAATTTGTTCAAAATAAAAAGCTGGAGAAAAACCAGTAGAGAAAAATGGACTTTTCTTGTACTGCCTTTTTAGCACAAGATTTACAGTGGAACTAGACATAGCCCAAGTGAAGATATAGAACAGCTGTTGGCTCTACCGTCACACCTAGGAATAACTGCATAATTTAGGTACAGATATGCCATAGGCAGAGAGTCTTTGCTGAAACCAAACAACTTCTAACCATATAAACAAGAATCTGAAAAAGCTACAAACACAAAAATGAGTATTTGTTGTGACAGCCACCCCTCCCTCAACCCGGGACACACATAGACATACACACACATGAATCTGGCAGACAAAGGAGTTAGGGAGAGTCAGAACCCAGTGAGATCACAATCTCACACAGCACTCAGGTTCCAGGGCCTTGCCACGGCTGAATCTGGAGATGGATTAAAATTAACTAAAAAGCTGAAAACTAACCCCTTCCCAGTTTAAAGAGTGGTAAGATACAAGGAATCGTCCCCTGAGTTGAGCACCTGGAAAGCTGGAGATGGAGGTGGGATTGTAAACTGGTTCTACCACTGTGGAAAACAGTATGGCGATTCCTCAAGGATCTAGAACTAGAAATACCATATGACCCAGCTGTCCCATTACTGGGTATATACCCAAAGGATTATAAATCATGCTGCTATAGAGACACGTGCACACGTATGTTTATTGCGACACTATTCACAATAGCAAAGACTTGGAATCAACCCAAATGTCCATCAGTGACAGACTGGATTAAGAAAATGTGGCACATATACACCAAGGAATATTATGCAGCCATAAAAAAGAACGAGTTCGTGTCCTTTGTAGGGACATGGATGCAGCTGGAAACCATCATTCTCAGCAAACTATCGCAAGAACAGAAAACCAAACACCGAATGTTCTCACTCATAGGTGGGAATTGATCAATGAAATCACTTGGACTCTGGAAGGGGAACATCACACACCGGGGCCTATTATGGGGAGGCGATGGGGGGAGGGATGGCATTGGGAGTTATACCTGATGTAAATGATGACTTGATGGGTGCTGACGAGTTGATGGGTGCAGCACACCAACATGGCACAAGTATACATATGTAACAAACCTGCACGTTGTGCACATGTGCCCTAGAACTTAAAGTATAATAATAAAAAAAAAAAGTTAAAAAAAAAGAATAGAAAAAAGAAATCGCTATAGTTCATTTGAAACTGGAAGTAAACTAAAACAAATTAAAACTATACTACTGCCTTGCTTGGCAGGGCTTCATATGGGATCCAAATTCTTAGTCTCGCTTACTAGGTGCTTGACATAAAAGATGTTACCTTTTTAGGGAAATTGAAGCAAAAATGACAAGCAAAGTAGCAGGAAAATACGACCCATCATTAAGAGAAAAAAACAGTCAATGGAGTTAAATTCCCAGAAAATGTAGGTGTTGGCATTAGAAGAAAGATTTTAAAATAACTACAATAATTAGATTTTAAAATGTATAGAAAAATATTAGTGAGATTAAGAGGTAGGAAATTTCAACAGAAAAATGGAGGCTGTAGGGAAAAAATGGAAATTTTTTTTTTTTTTTTTTTGGAGACGGAGTCTCGCGCTGTCGCCCGGGCTGGAGTGCAGTGGCCGGATCTCAGCTCACTGCAAGCTCCGCCTCCCGGGTTTACGCCATTCTCCTGCCTCAGCCTCCCGAGTAGCTGGGACTACAGGCGCCCGCCACCTCGCCCGGCTAGTTTTTTTTTGTATTTTTAGTAGAGACGGGGTTTCACCGTGTTAGCCAGGATGGTCTCGATCTCCTGACCTCGTGATCCGCCCGTCTCGGCCTCCCAAAGTGCTGGGATTACAGGCTTGAGCCACCGCGCCCGGCCAAACATGGAAATTCTAAGAAGGAACGAAGGAAGAAAGGGAAGGAGAGAGGGAAGGAGGGAAGGAGGAAGGAGGCAAGAGAGGGAGGGAGAGAGGGAGGGAGAGAGGGAAGGAAGAAAAGGAGGGAGGAAGGAGGAAGGGATGGAATTCACCAGATAGTGATAATAGCAGACTGCAGGCATCAGAATAAAGCATCCGTCAACTCCTAGACATGGTAAGAGAAAATGCCCAAAGGGAGGAATAGAGAGGAAAACAAATGGGAAAAAAAGGAACAGTGTCAAAAATCTGTGAGATAGTATTTTTTAAAAGTTGAACATACATGTAATTAGAATCCCCAAAGGAGAAGAGAGGAAGAATAGGGAAAATAAAGTATTTAAAAAGAAGATCTTGGCTACAAATTTTCCAAAACTGATTAAAAATAAAAACCAATCCACAAAAGTGTTCAATGAACAAAACACGTCTAGGTTTACCACCATCAAACCAATAAAATCCATATACATAATGAAAATCTTTGAACAACAGAGAAAACACATTATATTCAGAGGAACAATAGTGAGAATTATAGCGGACTTCTTATAAAACAGTGGAAGCCAGAAGATAATGGAATGGCATCTTTAAAGTGCTGAAAGGTAAAGCTATCAACCTATAATTCTTAATCAGCAAACATATACTTCAAAAAATGAAGGCAAGATAACATTTTTAGACAGACAAAAAATAAGGGACTTCTTGGGAGATCTTTATCACAATGCTAAATAAAATTATTAAAACTAAAGAGAAATTACGTCAGATGGAAATCCAGATTTGCAGGAAGAAATTAAGAACACCATTGAGATGCACACTGAAATGCCCAGTTGTGAAAGATGACTAGGAGTTAATTAGGCACAGGTCAAGATGAGGGGCACAGAGGCATACACAAAGCATAGGAAACAGCATGTGCAAAGGCCCTGAGAAAGGAAAAGGAATAGTCCTTTCCGGGAACTGGAGAAAGAAGGGCCAATAGGGCTGAAGCAAAACAATCAAAAATAGCCTGAAGAGTGATGTGAGACAAAACCAGAAATCCAGCTGGGGCAAGGTCATAAAAGATGTGGTAGGCCGCTTTTCTATTGTAGACTGCTTTTCAAATTTACATCAGCAGATATGCTGCTAAGATTAACACACTCTGTTTTTATTGAACTTTTCAAGTTACTGTAAGTTTAATATAACAAGTTCACAAATTCATAGACATACCAGTGAATAGCCTTCATAAAATTATACATCTTGTACTTACACAGTTTCCCAAATTCACGTAAAACATAATTTAAATCATGTCATTCTACTAGTCATCATCCTCTAGAGGCATTCCATCCACTCCAAATAGACCCTACAATGACCTAGAGAAATCTGCTCCCACTCTATCCTACCTCCAATTATTAACTGCCTGACCTTATCTGCTATCACTCTCTGCTCCCCCTTGCTACTGCCCAGATAAGCCAGTTATTCTCCTGCTTTAAGGTAGAAGATTATCCCACATCATTCACATGATTGTCACAAGGATAGAAGTCTTTGTTTTACTTATACATCTCAAGCATCAAAAAGTACCTGGTGTACAGCAGGCCAAAACCTTACCAACACTGGAAAGAGGGGAAGAAAGAATGAAAGAAAAACAAAGTAAGAGGTTCACAAATTGGCAAGAAAAGGTCTCTGCACCTTTCATTTGTAAAAGATAAATTAGAGTGATGCCTTCTTTGAAATGCTACTCCCCTACCGAAGAGTTTTGTGTTTGGAGAGATTAACGGGGAATCAGGAAACTTGTAATCCTCTCTCTGCAAAAAGATGCGCAGTATTGATCTGGGCAATGATTTCTTGGATAAGACTGCAAAAGCACCGGCAAGGAAAGCAAAAATAGCCACATAGGATTGCGTCAAACTAAAATGCTTCTGCACAACAAAGGAAATAATGAACAGAGTGTACAGTGAACCCGAGGACTGGGAGAAAATATCTGCAAATGATGCCTCTGATAAGGGGCCAATATTCAAAATATATAATAAGGTACTCAAATAACTCAACAGCAAGAAAACAACTCCATTTTTAAAATGGGCAAAGAATCTGAAGTCATTTCTCAAAAGGAAAGATACAAATGGCCAGCAGATATAGGAAAAAAATGCTCAGCTTCTCAAATCATAGTGGAAATTCAAATTAAAACCAAAATGAGATATCAACCTACACCTGTTAGAATGGCTATTATCAAAAAAGACAAAAGTGTTGGAGAGGATGTGGAAAAAAGGGAACTCTTGCACACTACTGGTAGGAATGTAAATTCATAGTCATTTTAGAAAACCATGTAAGTTTCCTCAAAAACACTAAAAATAGAATTGGCAATCCCACTTCAGAGTACATATCCAAAGGAACTGAAATCAGTACATCAGAGATATCTGCACTGCCATGTTCATTTCAGCATTATTCACAATAGCCAAGCAACCCTAAGTTTCCATAAAGAGATTAATGAATCAGGAAAACGTGCTATACATACACAATGGAATATGACAGAACCTTAAAGAAGGAAATTATGTCATTTGAGACACTATGAATGGAACTGAACGATGCTAAGTGAAATAAACCAAGCACAGGAAGTCAAATACTGTATGATATCAATTATACGTGGAATCTAAAAGTCATTCTCACAGAAAGAGAACAGAAAAGTAGTTACCAGAGGCTCAGGGGAGAGAGGGGTAATGGGGATATGATCCAAGGATATGAAGTTTCAGTTGGGCAGGAGGAGTAAGTTTTAATGATCTACTGCTCCACTTGGTGACTACAGTTAATGTATTGCATATTTCGAAATTGCTAAGAGACTTTTAGCATTCTCACCTCAAAAAATGCTAACTTGGTGAGGGAATAGATATGTTAACTTACTTGACTGATTCTTCCTACAATGTATACATAAATCAAAACATCACATTGTACCCCATTAATATCTACAATTATTTGTAAGTTAAAAGAAATAATTTTTTAAAATACAAATAAATAAAATCATCTCCCCGCTTGGTAACCTTGAGCCAATCACTTAATGTTTAAGTGCTTCCATTTTTATGATATTGGGATATTTACTACATATCTACCATATAAGAATAAGGATTAATGAGATTGTTTTCAAAGTGTTCTAAGAATTCTTTTCCAAATCTTATATAAATGGCATAACTATGTCAATGAGTAATTAG
>NW_022304641.1:0-12368 GCF_002776525.5 Piliocolobus tephrosceles | reverse complement strand
CGTAAACCCGGGAGGCGGAGCTTGCAGTGAGCTGAGATCTGGCCACTACACTCCAGCCTGGGCGACAGAGAGACAGAGCGAGACTCCGTCTTGGGGGGGGGGGGGGAAGGAATAGCAGACAGCCCAAATCCCATGGTGTTTCTTTGCATCGTCTCCCTGTAACCCGTGTTTAAAGGTCACAGCGCCTCACACACAGAGCCTTGACATACCATTTGCCGTCTGTTGGTCTCACGGGATTGTAATCTCTGCATGGCCATGGCTGGATTTTATAAAACGTTGCTATCCTGGTGCTTGGCAAAGCGCAGGCAGGGAGGAGGCATTCAGAGCCTGTTCATGAGGGCAGTCGGCAGCGGCGGAGAGTGGCAGGCTGTCTGGATGAACCAGGTCTGCCTTTCCCAGGCTGGTTCATACCTACAGGACATTTAAGGGGTCCAGCCGGGCCATTCAAACTCTGGTCGTATGAACTGAAGCCTCCTCAAGAGAGATACACACAAAAAATGCACAAAACAACACGGCCTAGTGGGAAAGGACCTGGACTTGCATGAAAAGGTGCAGGGCAGCCTTTTCCAGCCTCAATTTTCCTCCTCTTACAGAGGCGGAGGCTCATAGAATGAGGTGCATGACACCCCAGCTTAGAAGAAACTTTTGCAGAATGAATCAGGAGCCAGGTCTGCGCTCCCGAGGCCAGAGCTGGCCTCCTGTCGCGGCCCAGTGCACAGTACGGCCACTTTGTGCCCTGCGATTCGCCTCCAGACCGGGCGGGAGCTGTGCCTCGCCCCGGTGTCCTGGACACGAACAGCTGGGCGCCGCTGCGGAGAGAGGGAAGCGCCGCGCGGGTGCCGGGCCCAGCGCTGCGCCCAGTCCTGAGGCGCCCTCCTGCGGCCGCTGCTCGGCGACCTCCCGGCCCTGCGGCTGCGGCCCCGCCCCCGCGCTGACGTCACCGCATTCCGGCTCCGCTCCTCCCGCCTCGGCGCCCGCACCGCAGTGACAGCTAGCCGGGCCCGGTGGCGGAGAGGAAGTGCGGTCCGCGCCAAGCTCGTCCCCGCCGAAGCCGGCTCCCCGCGGCTCGGGTGACAGCGTCGCGGCCGCCGGACGCAGCGCGGGGCAGGCGCGGGCAGAGCCGAGCGCAGCGGAGGCTCCGGCGGAGGCGCGGGGAAAATGGCTGATGACTTTGGCTTCTTCTCGTCGTCGGAGAGCGGGGCCCCGGAGGCGGCGGAGGAGGACCCGGCGGCCGCCTTCCTGGCCCAGCAGGAGAGCGAGATTGCAGGCATAGAGAACGACGAGGGCTTCGGGGCATCTGCCAGCAGCCATGCGGCCCCCGCGCAGCTGGGACCCACGAGTGGGGGTGAGTCAGCGCGGGGCCTGGAGCGGGGCTCAGGGCGCTCACCCGGGGTACCCCGGCCGGGGCCCAGCGGCACAGGGTAGAGAGCCTGCTCTAGGCCAGCCGGGGCAGGAGCTGGGGGACGTGGGGAAGAAGCTTCTTGGAGCTCTCCATATAGCACTTCCGAGCTGGGGATGAGGCCTCCCCTGGGGCTGTGGATCCGGTGACTCCCGGGACAGGAATTCGGTCATGACATTTCATCCCCAGGCCAGCTTCCTCGCTGCCCGGCTCTGGAATCCAACCTCAGCTCAGTTTTGAGAGTCCCTCCTGAGCCTCCTAATATCCTGGCTGTCCCAGGCTCCCAGCTAAGTGTGCAGGTGTGGGCAGAACACAGCCCTCCTGGCCCCTCAGGCTTAGCTCTCTCCTGCAGCTGGGAAAAAAAGAGGACCCTGGGTGCTCCAGGAAGTCACTAACCTTCCCCGGTGACCACCTGCCATTTGGCAGTCGCTGGGCTAAGCGCCTTGGTTACATTTAATCACTTCATACATGTTACTGAACCCATTTCAGAGATGATAAAACTGAGACTCAAAGGGGTATGCTATTGAAATAACTAATAAGTGGCAGATCAAGAATTTAAACCTGATTCTTTTTATTTTTTATATATTTTTTCTCTTCCTTTTTTTGAGATGGGGTCTCACTGTGTTGTCCAGGCTGGTCTTGAACTCCTGGGCTCAAACGATCCTCCCACATCTTCCTCCTAAAGTGTTGGGATTACAGGTGTAAGCCACCACACCTGGCCGTGAATTTAAACCTGTTTCTGTCAGACTGGAAGCCCTCTCCACCTGACCACCCCGCCTTCCAAGTGTCTGGCCCTGAGTTAGACACCGGAATGTGGGCCGCAAAGAGGCATCAGTCAGATGCGGTAGGGCCCTTCAGGGTTTTGTAGTTGTGGACTTAATGGTTTTCCAAAGGTGGTCGGGAGCTATCATGGTTTTCTGTGATTGGCTTCAGACTTCAGAGTTCATGCCTCGTCCCTGAGAGATCATCTTTATCAATGATGTTCCTGCCCTGGTTCTGGCTAGCAAGAATGATTTTGTGAAATATTTAGTAAAAAAGTAGATATCAGCCGAGTGCGGTGGCTCTCTCCTGAAATCCCAGCAGTTTGGGAGTCCAAGGCGGGTGGATCACGAGGTCAGGAGATCGAGACCATCCTGCCTAACACAGTGAAACCCCATCTCTACTGAAAATACAAAAAATTAGCCGGGTGTGGTGGCGGGTGCTTGTAGTCCCAGCTACTTGGGAGGCTGAGGCAGGAGAATGGCGTGAACCCGGGAGGCGGAGCTTGCAGTGAGCTGAGATCACGGCACTGCACTCCAGCCTGGGTGAGAGAGCGAGACACTGTCTCAAGAAACAAACAAACAAAAAGTAGATATCACCTTCATGGGTGCATCCAAAACAGGTTTTACTTCCTGTTAGTGTCATTTTGGAGAGGTTTATGGGCCTGTTGTGATAGTGCTGACATGTATACATATAGATATATTTTGGTTAATGATGTTTACAAGGCTCTTCACAGTCATGTTTGTATTCATTCCACATTTGCTGAGCACCTACTGTGTGCCAGGACACTAGGGATACAGAAATGAATAAGAAAGTTCCTGTGGCTGAGGAGTTTGAAGCATCTCTGTATCTCCTTGATATGAGAAATGTAATCAGGCTTTTGTAACATGCAAGAAACTGGTGGCCCAGAGAATCTGAGTATCTTGCCCAGAGTCACACAGCCAGGAGTGACCGATCTAGGGTTTGATCCCACACCTCCCAACTCTGGGCTCCATTCTCTTTCAAATGCTGTGGAGCCTGGGCAGCATGGTGAAACCCCATCTCTACAAAACATACGAAAATTAGCCAGGCGTGGTGACATGTAGCTGTAGTTGTAGTTCCAGCTACTCGGGAAGGCTGAGACAGGAGCATCGCTTGAGCCCGTGAGGTGTGGGTAGGTTGCAGTGTGCTGTGACACACTGTGTGCTCACTGTGTCCTGGGCAACAGTGAGACCCTATCTTTAAAAAAAATATGTGTAGCAGTCACCTCCTTGGGAGGAGATAGGATGTGGGGTGAGAAGCACTGGGTCTTTTGCCACCTGTCTGGGACAGCAATGGAGGGCTTCTGAAGTGGCAGCTTCCAGCACCTCAGTACAGAGCCTGCCCTGGCCCAGGGAATTCCTGAGAAATGCCTGCCCCAGTTAATGCAGCAGTATTCATTGGTCCACACCTCTGTGAGACCACCCTTTTCTTCAGTCTGGCTCACTGGGACCTGTTGGGGAAGGGGTGCAGGGAAGAGGAGGGAGGCCTTGTGGGGAGGTCCTGCTGAGGGGAGCCATTGCCAGAACCTCAGGAGAGAGAAGATGGGATTCAGGCTGAGGGCAGCCAGACGCCTCTGGCAGCTGAGCAGTTTGTGGCCTCTCCCAGGACGGTGGGGCTCCAGGGGCTTAGAGCCTGGATGGGAAGTTCTGTCCTTGGCAGAGCGGGGGCACAGATTGGCCTCAGACCCGAGGTGACAGGGAGAGAAACAGACACGCTCGCTGCTTCCAGGGAGCTGGCGGGGACACAGCCTTCTGAGGGTCTCCCAGGCACATACCTGCTGCCTCTGCAAAGCCTCAGCTGCCCTCCTTAGTCGGGTCGGGGAACAGAGAGGTGTTGAGGGATGGTGGCTCAGTGGGTGGCCAGATGGACTAGAATTGATCTGACCTTCTCAGCCTACGCAGCGCTGAACAGGTAATCTTCCCCTGACCAGGGATGTGTGCCAGGAGCCTGGATGGGGCAGAGAAAAAGCGCCCTGGCCTGCTGGGAGTTGGGCAAAAACTGGCTTTAGCAGCAGCCGCCAGTCAGTACCTGTGAAGTACCTTCTCTTGGATGTTGGGGGTCCTCGGATTAGCAGTCTCTGTGCCGACACTGGGCTCAGGTGCCCCTGGGGAAAGAGGGATCTGGTGTAGACCTGTGCTGGAGCTGCAGGGAGCCCCTTCTCTCTGGCAGGGCCTGTGGCCCTGGGTGATCTGGGTGATGGACACTGTTTCCATTCATCAGCCTTGGGTAGGTTTCCATTTTCACACCCAGTTTTCTGAGCACCAGGCCTGGCTCTGACTTGCCTGTCAGTTCTGGGCAAGCCCATTTCCCCCGCTGGGCCTCAGTAAGCTCACAGGAATGTTCCGGACCCTCTCTGCCCTTGTTCCAAAATGGGTCAGGCAGCTGAGGGAAGCAAACAGCCAGGGGTTTATCCCCGGGACGTGTCTCTGCCTCAGTCCTGTTCTGCCGGCCTGTGAGTGTGGACTCCCGGTGATAGATGTGCAGTGGGCGGGTGGAGAGCCCTGTGGGAACAGGTACTTGGAACGCTGTGTGGGTGTGTGTGGACTCTGAAGGAGGCTGAAACGGCATCTCCAGAGGAACACTCTGGAGGCTGAGGCTGGGGCAGAGAGACTTTCTGAAGGTCAGGGTAGACTCCGGGCAGCTGTGTGCAGATGTGGGGTCTGAGACTGGGGTTGGTCAGGGCGGAGTGGAGTGGTGCAATTTCTTGAGAAGGCCAAGCGTACTGACCGGCACCACAGGAAATAGACAGACCCCGGTAACGTGAGGCCCTGCTAGAGGAGACAGCCCTGCAGGAGAAGCCCCTTTGCGGAAGATGCTGCCACTGAAACCCTATTGGTCCCATGGTGATGTAGGGGCCAGGACACCCACGCGGGAGAAGCCTTATCTGAAGGAATGGGGGTGACAGCTGGCAGAGTTGGTTGGAATCAATCACTGTTTGACTCTGAAAGTAAAGTCAATTATGATTTATGTCACCCGGGGATTATTTCTGTGGGATTAAGTGTCCTTCCCTTCAGTCCCCAGGCCAAACACACTGTCGCTGCTCACAGCCCCTCTCTGGCTGGTGAAGGGCTATTTGACCATCTGCCTAATAACCTCATGTGACCTCCATGGCTTTTTGCTAGGAGGCATGGCAGTTTCTGAGAGCCTTGCAGATAACAGCAGGCCTCAAAAGAACAATTCAACTTGCATTTAGCCAACAGTCACTGCTCACCCCTTCCGTGCTGGAGCCCTGAGGAGCTAAGTAGGACACAGAGCCAGGTAAAGGGGTACACAAGGGCCCTGGGGATCATAAGTAATTGCACAAGAGGGTGGGAGATACTGTATGATATCCTGGGATACCCCAAAAGTGAGACCTACCATAAGTGCCTAGGGAAGTAGAGGAAGCAGAAGAGGGCTTCCCAGAGGAGGTGACTTATGAGCTGGACCTTGGAGAATAAATGGATCCAAAAAAGTGTTCTTTAGTGAGGGAAGCAGGACGAAAGCATGGGGATGAGGGTGGTGTGTTTGGGGAAGGAGGAAACCAGAATTTAGGGTTTGTGGGATGGGCTGGTGGGAAATGAGCCAGGAATGGGCAGGGCCAGATTGTAGAGATCCTCATGTTCCAGGTTAGATGTATTCATCTGGCAAATATTTATTGAGCCTCTGTCATGTGCCAGGGACTGTTGCAGGTGGTGGGCCCCATCATGGATGAAACCAAGTCCACACCCTCATGGAGGGTCTGTTCGATGGGGGAAGACAGATAATAAACACATAGACAAATAAACAGCAGGCTGTAGTAAGTGCGCTTAATACTGCTGGAGGAATAGGAAGGGGTGCCCAAGGGGTGGATGGGGGTGTGGTCAGGGAGGCCTTTAATTAGGCAGCATTTCAGCAGAAGCTGAAGGGGGTGAGGGAGCAGCCTTCCAGGCAGAGGGAACAGCATCTGCAAAGTCCCCAAGGCAGGAGCAGGCACTACAGGCCACTGTGGTCCATGGGAAGCGGATTTCTTTGGAGTTTGTTTTCATGACATTTTGAGTCAGAGGAGAGGCACAGGTAAGTGCATGTTTTACAGACTGTCAGCCCTGGCAGTTGGTTTGAAAGAGGGATGGGAGAGGCTGGAGTCAAGGGGGCCTGTGAATGGGCAAAAGCCGTGCATTCGTTGTCTTTCTTTCATGCATTTATTTACTTGTTTATTCAACAGATAATGATTGAGCACCTGCAAAGGCACAAGTGCGTGCAGGTCTCTGGGAAAGACACAGGAGAAGAGAAGGAGACACAGTTGTGTCTTCCCAGCTGTTTGCCCCTATTTAGCAGGCAAAGCAGTTTTGCAGGTGCAAGATGCTGAGGGCTGGGCCTGGGGCTGAGCTGTGGAAGAGAGTGGAGGGCAGCTGTGAATGTCACTGTTGTAGCTGAAGCCCCAGGAATTGGTGACTAATCAGATGTCAAGGAAAGGGACAGGGAGGAGTCACTACTGAGGGCAAACTTCATTCCTTCTGGGAGGGGCACAAAGAGAAAAAATGTGCCAGGTGCCGTCTGGTGGGAACTGCAACTCCTGCTCACCCAGGAGGAGCAGTTGCTTAAGGCACCTCAGGGACAGGCAGAGACACGTAGGCCCCTCTTTTCCTTATCCAGTATAGCCCCCACCCTGAGCTTACAGCAGCTCAGCCTACTCACCAGGCACAGGCTCCACAGGTAATCTGGCCATTCCCAGCCATGGCCAGGGGTCAGTGATTTCGGGTAGGTAAGAAACTATTACTGGCTGGGTGATTTTGAGCAATCGCATGGCCTGTGTGAGCCTCAGCTTGAGTATCTGTAAAATGGGTTGACAACAATTTCATTGCAGGGCTGTGGTGAAAATAAAATGTACTAATGGCTGTGAGAGGCTTTGTAAACAGTCAGGGATGGGATTGAGCCTAAGTTATATATATATCCGTTATGTCTGCTTGCATGTGGGTCAATATATACATGGGTGTACGCAGAGTTTGGGTGGAGGGGCTAATGTAGGACCATTTCCTGCTTGCTATAAGCTAAACAGTGAGTAATGCTATCTCCTTGTTCTCTTTCCAGCTGGTTCTGAGGACATGGGGACCACAGTCAATGGAGATGTGTTTCGGGTAAGCAAGGCGCTGTCTCAGCAGTGGTGAGGACCAACAGCCCTGATCTCAGTAACTTAAAGCCTCATTGTTGTAGGCTTACGGCTCCAAGTTCTCCTGTTCATTATATCTGATGCGTTGGGGTGGGAACATAGAGAAAGGTTTTTGGCATGTTTTCTTGTCATGTAGAGGGCAGGGAAGAAGAATAAGGACCACCAGTGATTGAGATTGATGGGGAGTAACCTCAAGGTGCCCATGGTGATGTCTAGTTTTGGGAGGGAGAGGTCAAGTAGCCCACGGTGGCATGAGATGAAGGCAGCGCAAGGCCTTCCCTGACCATGTACCACTGACGGGAGGCAGAACCCAGGCCATCTCCACACACAGGGCGGGCCCTTTGGTCCCGATATTCCACTTCCAGAATTTTCCCAAAGGAAATAATTGGACAAGGCCACCCAGATTCTCTGCAGGATTATTTATAATGGCAGACAAATTGGAGACAACCTAAGTGTCCGGCATCAGGGGACTGAATAGATAGATTGGAAAACCATGCTGTTGTTAAAAAGGGCAATCAGGGCTGGGTGCAGTGGCTCACGCCTGTAATCCCAGCACTTTGGGAGACTGAGGTGGGTGGATCACTTGAGGTCAGAGTTCAAGACCAGCCTGACCAACATAGTGAAACTCCATCTTTACTAAAAATACAGAAAATTAGCCCGTCATGGTGGCAGGTGCCTGTAATTCCAACTACTTGGGAGGCTGAGGCAGGAAAATTGCATGAACCCAGAAGAATTGCATGAACCCAGAAGGCGTTTCACTGTGTTAGCCAGGATGGTCTTGATCTCCTGACCTCCTGATCCTCCCGTCTTGGCCTCCCAAAGTGCTGTGATTACAGGCGTGAGCCACCATGCCCGGCATGACAGTCTTAAAAAAAAAAAAAAAAAAAAAAGGAAAACCCTAGTAAGTGTATTTCTAGTTAAGACTGCTTCTGTCTGCACCTGCCTGACTCTCTTCCCCTTGAATACACACAAATCCATTTTAGTACTTTGAGGGAACTCAGACCACAGAGGTGTGCAATCGTCCTCACCTCAGCCCCCCACCCAGATGCCTGATGGGGCTAAACCTCCCCTCAGAGCCTTCATTCCCACTCAGACTGGGCCAAAGACCCTTGATCCTGGGGACTTTGGCTGTGGGATCTTCTGAGCCCTGCCCTGGAGGAGCTGGCTTCTTAAATCCTCTGGGGGAATAAACAATCCTTATTTTCTTATGTAAGAGGGATGGGCTGGTACCTTATGCAGGGAAACTGGCCAAGTCCTGTTTCTGGAAAATTACTCAACTATCAGCAAGCTGGAAAGTCAATCTCTAGGACTTCAGCAGCTTCATGTCTGGTTGGGCCCGAGGGAGTCAAAGAATGAGGATTTGCATCTGTGCAGCTTGGTAGATCACTGAGACTTAGGCTGCCCAGGCTCTGGGCACATTCAGAAGGACTTTGCTTGACCCCACAGTTCTCTGTCCTAAAGTGGACCCAGAGCTGGAGATTGCTTGGAACCACAGAAGTATGTAGAACATGGCTGGGCACAATGACTCACACCTGTAATCCCAGCACTGGGAGGCTGAGGTGGGTAGATCACTTGAGGTCAGGAGTTTGAGACCAGCCTGGCCAACATGGAGAAACCCTGTCTCTACTAAAAATACAAAAATTGGCTAGGCAGGATAGTGGGTGCCTGTAATCCCAGCTACTCAGGAGGCTGAGGCAGGAGAACTGCTTAAACCTGAAGGCAGAGGTTGCAGTGAGCTGAGATCGTACCACTGTATTCCAGCCTGGACGACAGAGCGAGACTTTATCTCAAAAAAAAAAAAAAAAAAAAGTACCTAGAACACGCTGAGCAGGATCGTTTACCTTTCCTAAAGATGAGCATCGTGAAGCTCAGTGCGGTGAAGTGGTGAATGCAAAGTCACCTAGGAAGTCAGCCAGTTCTGGAGTGCACCCCATTTGACTGACTTGGCCCCCCGCCTTCTCCCTCCCAACCCCTCATCCCTGGGTGAGCCCTGGGTGAATCTGAGGAACCCTGGGCCTCTTTTCCAATCTCAGTGAGAACCCTTATTTTCACTGTTACTAAGAATCACAGCAGGTGTGTTTATTTGTAAATCATATCACATCAGTGCCATCCTAGAATCCTTACAGGCAGGACAGGGTCACAGACGAACTGAGTCACTCAGAAGCATGGTGGCAAAGCCCCAGTTTGCCTACATCTCCTGACCTCTGACCCGGTGTGCTTTGTCTTACCGCTCTGTTGCTGGAACTGGCTGGCCACAGCAGCTGGGTCACAGGTGGAAAGCCCCAGCTCTTTAAGATTGAGCATAGCAGATCTGGCCTGCACCTGCCTGGGGAGGAGAAACCTTGGCCTGTGCACACCCAACACTTTCAAGGATCCTGGACCGAGCTTTTGTGCTTCCTTTGTTACTCTTTTCTGCAGTCCGTGCACCACGAGCGGGTCTAGCTGCAAACCCGATTGCCAACACAGCCTAAGGACAAGCCTGCCCACACCTATTCCAGCTCCATTTGGCACAGCCAGGGGCAGGGACAGAAGGGCCCTGCAGGACTCCGCCTCCCCACCTCTGCACAGATCCTCTCTCCTTTCCCTTAATACTCCCATCATCCTCCTTTGAGCTACTTAGAGGAATCAGCAGCTCAGCTTAGCTTAGATTTAGCTGATCAATCCCAAAGAAGGATGTGGCTCATCCTCTTGGCCGTCCCTGGAGTCGCAGCACACGCTTGGCTGGTGTGGGTCCACAGAGGCTTTCATGGGTGGGCCCAGCAGAGAGGTCCCTCAGGAGAGGGATTCTAGGGACTAGACTGAGACAAGCCTGGCCCCGACTGTCGTCTCCTGCCTTCTGGTCCTGGCTATTCCTGCCCCTTTCTCTCTCCAGAGCTTGGGAGGGGTCAGAACATTGCTGTAGCCACTGGTGAGCTCTCCTGGTTGCCACCCCTCCTGGCTGTGACTTGATCTCCCCACTGAGAAGCTCAGGTGATTAAAGGAGAGCCCAGTTGTGGCCCCTGACACTGTCACTGGCAAGGGTAGGGGTGGGGACAGGGGCAAGAAAATCAGTTCTGAGCAGCCCGGAAATAATGAGTGGCGGCTGCTTCTCGGGGCTCTACCTGCTGGCAGCGCCACTGTGCTCTCCTGGTCACGGTGCACTGAGGGCCAGCAGGTGTGGGGCCCTGCCACCCTGGAACAGCGGGCGACAGCAGCCATGCTGTCCCTCACACGCACACGCCCTCCATGGGCTGCGAAGTGTTTCCATAGCATCTCGTGAGCCTCACTTCCCACCGGTAGTAGGATGTTGTCACTCATTTAACAGGTTTGAGAGCCAAGCTGCCCAGGGAAGGGACTTCTCAAAGGTCACAAGTCCGGTGAGTGGCAGAAGGGGGATGTAAAGCCCAGCCCCTCTGATGGAGTGTCCAGTGCTCTCCCGTGCCCTCCACACCCCTGTGTACCCAGCCACTTGTTTATTCAGTTGGTTTATATGTTTGGTCATTTATTCATTTGGTCAGTGCACATTCTTTTATGGCTACACACCTGCTAGGGCAGCAAATAAATGGATATGGAGGCAAATCCACTGGGTAGTTTGTCTCCAAAGAGCTCTCTTGGCCGGGCGCGGTGGCTCACGCCTATAATCCCAGCACTTTGGGAGGCCAAGGCGGGCAGATCACGAGGTCAGGAATTTGAGACCATCCTGGCGAACACGGTGAAACCCCGTCTCTACTAAAAATACCAAAAAATTAGCCGGGCGTGGTGGTTAATACAAAAAAATTAGCCAGGTGGGCGCCTGTAGTCCCAGCTTCTTGGGAGGCTGAGGCAGGAGAATGGCATGGACCCAGGAGGCGACAGAGCTTGCAGTGAGCAGAGATCGCGCCACTGCACTCCAGCCTGGTTGACAACCAGGAGGTGACAGAGCTTGCAGTGAGCAGAGATTGCGCTACTGCACTCCAGCCTGGGCGACAGAGTGAGACTCCGTCTCAAAAAAAAAAAAGAGCTTTTTTTTTTTTTGAGAGACACGGTCTTGCTCTGTAATTGAGACTGGAGTGATCAAGGCTCACTGCAGCCTTGACCTCTTGGGCTTAAGTGATCCTCCTGCCTCAGCCTCCTGAGTAGCTGGGACTACAGGGAGGGCCATCATGCCTGACTAATTTTTAAATTTTTTTATGGAGATGTGGTCTCGCTATATTGGCCAGGCTGGTCTCAAACTCCTGGGCTCAAGCAGTCCTCCTGCTTAGCCTCCGAAAGTGCTGGGATTACAGGTGTGAGCCACTGTGCCTGGTCCCACACTCGCTTCTGATAGAAGACAGGGACCTGGAACGAGGCAGATAGGAGCCCAGGAAGGGAGGGCTTGGCTCTGGGGAAGTATTAGGAGCTAACAGATCGAGTTCGTCTCTGTGTAGGCACCAGCCAAGAGCTTAACGTGCATGATCTCCCTGAGTTCTCCCAACTCCCTGTGATGTCGGTTGTCATTATTGTTTTAATCAGGAGGGTTAACAGCTCGCTCGAGTTGTGTAGATAGTAAGAGGTAAAACTTGAATCCAGGATCAGGCGCCAGAGCCTGCCCTAAAGTTAGGGACCGCAACTGTGAGGGGACACTGGCAGGGGGTTCCGAGGCTGCCCAGGGGGGTGTGGGTGGCCTTGGCCAAGGGAAGAGCATGTGCAAAGCCGCAGAGGGTTGGTCATTCAGTCCGGGGTTCACCCGAGCCTGGGACCTGCTGCACGAAGGGACGTGCCAGGAGAGCCAGGAGGGGCCAAAGGCTTCGGGTGAGCCCTGCATAGCCCCCACTAGAGTGCATCAGTGGACCTTGCAGCTGGTTGCAAGGGGTGGAGATGTGGACCCAGTTTGGCCAGCCTTGGCACCTTGGGCCTAGGGCAGGACACCGTGGGGGCTGAAAGTTTCCTTAAGGCTGTTCCCACACCCAGACTGCGGGCTGCAGCGGAGGTTTAGATGGAGTCAGAAGACCTGGACTTTCACTTTCTGCTTTTCCCCAGCTGTCTGGCTGTGCGCTAGTCACTTAACTGCTCTGAGCCTGGTTTCTCATTTGTAAAATGAGAATTAGAGGCTCCGCTCCGCTGCCA
>NW_022304640.1:0-1950 GCF_002776525.5 Piliocolobus tephrosceles | reverse complement strand
ACTCGGGAGGCTGAGGCAGGAGAATTGCTTGAACCTGGGAGGCGGAGGTTGCAGTGAGGCGAGATTGTGCCACTGTACCCCAGTCTGGGTGACAGAGCGAGACTCCATCTCAAAAACAGAGAAAACCATTGCTAGCCCCTCACCCATCACACAACGCACGTCCATGGAGAGCCTGGCGCTAAACCATTTGGAGATGACCTGCTTCTGGGTCAGGGTTTCGGACACAGCAGAGAGCTCCCTCGCTGCCATCTGTTGAAAGTCAGCCCTCAGAGGCAGAGCTTGCAGTGAGCTGAGATCTGGCCACTGCACTCCAGCCCGGGTGACAGAACAAGACTGAATAACAAAAACCAAGGAACAAAAAAAAGAAAGTCAGCCCTCAACACAAGGGTTTGTTAAAAAAAAAAAAAGAAAGAAAATCATTGATACGAGTCAGGGTTTTTATTAATAGTAGAATTTCCTGGGTCCAACTGTACTGCTCACTAATCACCTACAAATAGCAACCCCGAATGCCCTTACTATGCAAAGAATGAAGATGGTGATTGGAGCCAGGGAGATGTTTATCCTTCCTGGCCTAGGGGGACACTTCAAGGGGTCCAATGGAGTTAAAAGATTGCTTAAGTGGGTACCTTGTTTCTCAGGGATGGGTCTGCCCCTGCTTCTAGGAGCAGCGCAACTGTTTTAATGTTCCCGCTGAGCACTGCTGCATGGAGCGCTGATGTCCCGTTCTAAGAGAAAATGACAGTGTGTGTCAGGAGTGAGCTCACAGCCATTGGCATTCAGCATGTCTTTCATCATAAACCATCGGGGTGATAAGACTGTAACCTCATACCCTTAAGCTTCCTTATCTTGCCTTGTACTTTTCAAAGTCACATTAGCTCCTAGTATAGTGTCCTTGGATACACAACTGATGGTCAGTACAAATATTGCTAACGTTCTCTTAACACGTGAAATAAGGAATCAGGCTGAGGCGGCACATGACTTCATGGTCACTCAGTCTGTTTTACACACTTTGGAACTTGTTGCCAAAGAAACAACAATGCCGTGCTCAACATTTTTGTTCTTCAAGGACAACACATACAGTCTTTGTAGTTTTGCTGAGCCACTTCCAGAACAGCTGTTTAGCCAACAGGCTGACCTGTCAGCCCAGCTACAGATACTCTGAGCACTCAGGTGGGCAGGACTGTGATTGTGGAGCTACAGGGCTTAACAGGAAGAGTATGTGGGGTGAGGCAATGCCCCAGAGCTTTGAGTTGGAGCATTTTTGAGCACAGAAGGGCCTCACAGATGAGCTGTTAATGTTTTATGACATTTATTGCAAATATTTATCAAAATAAGAAACCAGCTAAATGCAGCATGTAGCTGGACCAGGGAGAGGAGGGGAGGAGGCTGTAACAAAACTAGTAACAGTGGGCAGCCATAAGACATGGTTCTAGAGGGTACATATGTCTATAAATAGTACCTAAATGCAAACTTAGTTTCCTAATTAATTACTCAAATAGAAACCACTCTGATTTTGTAAAAAAGTAAAATATCATACCCAGAGAAAAATTCCAGCAAAGCAGCATTTTTCTATGGTTGCTTTTATTTTTTATTTTATTTATTTATTTATTTTTTTTTGAGACGGAGTCTCGCTCTATCGCCGGGGCTGAAGTGCAGTGGCTGGATCTCAGCTCACTGCAAGCTCCGCCTCCCGGGTTCCCGCCATTCTCCTGCCTCAGCCTCCAGAGTAGCTGGGACTACAGGCGCCCGCCACCTCACCCGGCTAGATTTTTGTATTTTTTTAGTAGAGACGGGGTTGCCTTTAAATATGTGTGATAATTCACTACTCTTGTAACAATGTACTTGTCTAAATCTTAGCCAATCTATCAATGTCACCTGTGTGCAACATGGGTCAGAATTTTTGTTTGTTTGTTTGTTTGTTTTTTGGAGACAGGGTCTTACTCTGTCTCC
>NW_022304638.1:0-1612 GCF_002776525.5 Piliocolobus tephrosceles | reverse complement strand
TCCTGTTTTAAATTTCATTCCTTCCTCTCACACCATTGTGCGGGGGGCGGGGGGCTGGGGGACAATGTCCACCTAGAAAAACTAAAACAACTAGCCAATTCTTTGCAGCTTTTCAAGGAGCAGCGTGCATGTGCCCTAGAATAAGCAAGATGTAGCTTCAACTCCAGGGAACATTTTCTAATGCCTGTTGTAAATGAGTTTGGTTAATTCCAGCAGTAAATGCACCTCTCAGCATGGATCTTTCCGTGGCAAGGCTTAATATTAAGAATAGAATCACTGCATGCAAAAGAGGACACGGTGGGCTTCACCTCATCCCAGTCACCACTGGTTTGCATAGTCACCTTCGAGGCAGAATGTTTGCAGATCCAAGTGCAGTTAGGACAGACTTTCATTTCTTCCCTTAGACTTTATAGTGTGCATAAGAATATTCTGTGTGTAGTGAACCTGGTAGGCAAGTCCAGAGCTGTTTAAAAGTAATTTTGAGGCCAGGCACGGTGGCTCATGCCTGTAATCCCAGCACTTTTGGGAGACCGAGGTGGGTGAATCACACGAGATGAGGAGTTTGAGGCCAGCCTGACCAACATGGTGAAAATTCATCTCTGCTAAAAATAACAAAAATTAGCCGGGCGCCTGTAATCCCACCTACTTGGGAGGCTGAGGCAGGAGACTCACTTGAACCCGGGAGGCAGAAGTTGCAGTGAGCTGAGATCGCGCCATTGCACTCCAGCCTGGGCAACAAGAATGGAACTCCGTCTCTAATAATAATAATGACTGTTTTCAAAATTTACCTCAGCGCTCTGACTTTAGAATACTGAACCTATAGGATTTCTCAGTATTTGTGAGATGTGTCTGTTTCAGTGAGTCAAGGTAAAACCTAACAGCTTTCATCTCAGGTGAGGTGTGCCTGAGGAGTTCGCCAAGTCTGCACAGGCACCCAGGTGAGGTGGATCTGGGGGTCCAAGGACGAAGCAACAGAAGTGACTTCTGGCGCCGACTTCAGTGCCTCAACTGGAGCTGGGGAAAGGCAGGACAGGAGCCCCGGGGGCACACAGACAGGGACCCAGCCCAGAGTGGGCTTTTGTTGTAACTGATGTGGCCTCCCCTTTGTCATCAGCGAAATGGAAATAACAAAATCAGTTTTGAGACGTGAGAGGCCAGTTTTCATTGTGCGCTTCTGCCTCTGCGCCTGGTTAGCCCGCCTCGACAAGCCCTCTGCATCCGTCTCCGAGCAGGGTCACCGCCTGGATTACATGTGTTGTCGCTGTTTCAGGTGTGGAGTGTGTGTGTGTGGGGGTGTGTGGGTGTGTGTAGGTGAAAGTGTGAGGGTGTGTGTGGGTGTATGTGGGTGTGGAGGTGTGGTGTGGGGGTGTATGGGCCTGTGGGGGTGTGGATGTGTGTAGGTGAGTGCGTGGGTGTGTGTGGGTGTGGTGTGCAGGTGTATGGGTGTGTGAGGGTGTGGTGTGGGGTGTTTGCGGGGTGCGTGGGGTGTGTGGATGTGTGGGTGCGGTGTGGGTGTGGTGTGGGGTGTGTGGATGTGTGGGGTGTGGGTGTGGTGGGGCTGTGTGTGGGGCGCGTGGGTGTGTGTAGGTGAAAGTGTGAGGGTGTGTGTGGG
>NW_022304637.1:0-1849 GCF_002776525.5 Piliocolobus tephrosceles | reverse complement strand
TCGCCCGGCTAGTTTTTGTATTTTTTAGTAGAGACGGGGTTTCACCGTGTTCGCCAGGATGGTCTCGATCTCCTGACCTCGTGATCCGCCCGTCTCGGCCTCCCAAAGTGCTGGGATTACAGGCTTGAGCCACCGTGCCCGGCCTGGCGTATTTATTTTTAAGACAGAGTCTCACTTTGTCACTTAGCTGGAGCGCAGTGGTGCAGGAACAGCTCACTGCAGCCTCAATGTCCTGGACACAGGTGATCCTCCTGCCTCAGCCTACCAAGTAGCTGGCACTATAGGTGTGCATCACCATTCCCAGCTAATTTGTGTATTTTTTGTAGAGACAGGGTCTCACTATATTGTCCAGGCTGGTTTCGAACGCCAGGGCCCAAGCAATCTGCCCGTGTTGGCCTCCCAAAGTGCTGGGATTACAGGCATGAGCCACCATGCCTGGCCTAATGCATAGGCTTTAATTTGTACTAGGTAATAAAGTATCCGACTCCCTTTCTGATGTTTTACAGCTGGCAGCTTTAAAGCCCCTGCCTCTCTTCTCCTTGTGCCCACATCTCGGCAAGCTAATCCGAAGGCCCTGGTGCTCTCTCCCTTGCACTACAGAGAAATTTAAATTAGGAAAGCCCTGGCTGGTTGGAAGGGACCTTCATCCCACTTTATCCCCTAACAACAATAAAAGCCCCTCCTTGAATTACTTGAACCTGGGAGACGGAGGTTGCAGTGAGCCCAGATCGTGCCACTGCACTCCAGCCTGGGCGACAGAGTGAGACTCCATTAAAACCCCCCCCCCCACACACACACACACAAAACAACAACAAAACCCTCCTTGCTCTCTCAAACCACTTTCAGAGCTGCCTGGGAGCCCACTCTGCTCTCCCAGAAAGCCTCATCGTTGAGTAATCAAACTCTTTTTATTCTCTTGGTGTGCTTGTGGCCTTATTAGTCTCTAATCTGAACCAAATTTGGGACATAGGGTAAATCACAAAACATGCTTCTATCTGCAGAGAGTGAATTTCTTTTTATTTATTTATTTTATTTCTATATGAACAAATGCTGCCTCTCCTGCAGAGCATCAATTTATTTCTTTCCGTTTTTGGTAGAAATAGGGACTCAATATGTCGCCCAGGCTGGGTCTCCCTCAAATTCCAGGCCTCAAAGGATCCTCCTGCCTTGGCCTCCCAAAGTGCTGGGATTATAGGTGTGAGTCACCACACACCCGGCTACAGAACAAATTTCATCTGGGCCACACCTGGCCAATACTTGGCATTGTCAGACTTCAAAATTTTGCCAATCTGATGACAAACATGGGATCTGTTATGGAATAAATTGTGCCCTGTCAACATTCCTATCTTGAACCTGGGATGGTGGCCCACGCCTGTAATCCTAGTACTTTGGGAGCCTGAGGCAGGAGAACTGGTTGAGCCTAGGAGTTCAAGAAACCCCTGAGCAACACAGGGAGGCCCCGTCTCTACCAGAAAAAAAAAAGAAAGAAAAAAGATGGGCATGGTGGCTTGGGCCAGCAGTCCCAGCTACTTGGGAGGCTGAGACAGGAGGACTGTTTGGGCCTAGAAGTGCGAGGATGCAGTGAGCCATGATCACACCACTGCACTCCAGCCTGGGAGACAGAGCAAGACCCCAGCTCAAAACCAACAGACAAACAAAAAACAAAACAAAACAAACAAAAACACCAGAGAGAGAACAACAATTTGTATGTTAAAGCCTCAATACCTCAGAACGTGATTGTAGTTGGAGACAGAGCTGATCAAAAAGTGATTAAGTTAAAATGAGGCTTTTAGGGTGGTCCCTTGTAACATGATTGACTTCTTTTTTTTTTTTTTTTTTGAGACGGAGT
>NW_022304636.1:0-3028 GCF_002776525.5 Piliocolobus tephrosceles | reverse complement strand
AAAGGATTATAAATCATGCTGCTATAAAGACACATGCACACGTATGTTTATTGCGGCATGATTTATAATCCTTTGGGTATATACCCAGTAGTGGGATGGCTGGGTCATATGGTACATCTAGTTCTAGATCCTTGAGGAATTGCCATACTGTTTTCCATAATGGTTGAACTAGTTTACAATCCCACCAACAGTGTAAAAGTGTTCCTATTTCTCAAACTTTTCTTTTTTTAAGACAGAGTCTTGCTCTCTTGCTCAGGCTGGGTTGCAGTGGCTCAATCACCGCTCACTGAAGCTTCAACCTCCTAGGCTCAAGCAGTCCTCCCACATTAGCCTCCTGAGTGGCTGGGACTACAGGCATACGCCACCACATCTGGCTAATTAAAAACAAGCAAACAAACAAAAATTCTGTAGAGATGGGATCTCACTGTGTTGCCCAGGCTGGTCTCAAACTCCTGGGCTCAAGTGATCCTTCAGCCTTTACCTCCCAAAGCACTGGGATTATAGTTGTGAGCTACCATATCTGGCTGTCTTTTGAAACTTTCCACTGAGGATAAAGGGAAGCGGTCAAGGTTGAAGTTTTAAGTGCTTCTGTGTGGGCCAGTCCAGTCAAAGGTACCTTCCCAGGAATTTAGGGCCCCGAGATATCAACTGGGAGACGGCATGTATGAGTCAGGGTTCTCCAGAGAAACAGAGCCATTGGGATGTATATAGATACACAGAAAGAGGTTCAGTATGAGGAACTGGCTCACGTGGTTACGGAGGCAGAGAAGTCCCAAGATCTTCCATCTGCAGGCTGGAGGTGTGGTTCCAATCCAAACTCAAATGACTCGGAATTGGGGGTCCCATGAGTTAAGTCCTTGTCTGAGTCCAAAGGCCTGAGAACCAGAAGCACCAATGTTAGAGAGCGGGAAAAGAAGGACGTCCCAGTTCGATCCGAGAGAATGCACCCCTCCTCAACCCTTTTGTGCTATTCAGGATTGTACACGCCCACCTGCATTGGTGAGGGTGATCTTCTATATTGACTCTACCCCAATTCAAATGCTAAGCTCTGCCGGACTTGGAGGGTCACACCTGTAATCCCAGCACTTTCGGAGGCCGAGTTGGGCAGATCACTTGAGGCTAGGAGTTCGAGACCAGCCTGGCCAACATGGTGAAACTCCATCTCTACTACAAATACAAAAACTAGCCGGGTGTGGTGGTGCACGCCTGTAATCCCAGTTACTAGGGGAAGGTGAGGCATGAGAATTGCTTGAACTCAGGAGGTGGAGGCTGCAGTGAGCCGAGATCCCACCACTGTACTCCAGCCTGTGTGACAGAGAAAGACTCTCTCTCAAAAATGAAAAACAAAACAAAATAATAATAAAAAAACACAAATGCTAATCTCTTCCAGAAACACCTTCACAGACACACCCAGAAATAGCTTCACTAGCTCTCTGGGTATCCCTCAGCCCTGGCAAGTTGCCACATAAAAATAATAGTCACACTGCACCTGGTGACACCAGGCTCCTCTGCTGGGAAACTCAACCATGAAGTGGGGAACTGTACGAGCCTCACAGTGTTCTTTCTTATCATCCATATTTTGATATTGTACAAAGGGGCCCCATTTGGGTCTGTACTTGGAGTCTGTCCATTCTGCTCTGCTCTAGGGATCACAGGGTACTCAGGGAAAACTCAGCCACGACTGGAGGTGCCCTCAGTGTCCTCTTTTTTTTTTTTTTTTTTTGGGAGGGGGGTCCCCCTCTGTCCCCGGGGGGGGGGTGCAGTGGCCGGATCTCAGCTCACTGTAAGCTCCGCCTCCCGGGTTTACGCCATTCTCCTGCCTCAGCCTCCGGAGTAGCTGGGACTACAGGCGCCCGCCACCTCGCCCGGCTAGTTTTTTGTATTTTTTAGTAGAGACGGGGTTTCACAGTGTTAGCCAGGATGGTCTCGATCTCCTGACCTCGTGATCCGCCCGTCTCGGCCTCCCAAAGTGCTGGGATTACAGGCTTGAGCCACCGCGCCCGGTCCTCAGTGTCCTCTTGACTCTGTACCTTCCAGGAAGCCAAAGGATGTTTCCCGGGGCAACCAAAGGGACAATGGCCACTGGACATGAAATCTCAAAAGGCAGTGACTGGCCAGGCATGGTGGTTCGTGCCTGTAATCCCAATGTTTCAGACGCCAAGGCAGGAGGATTGCTCCTGCCCAGGAGTTTGAGACTAGCCTGGGCAACATAGCAAGACCCATCTCTTAAAATGTTTTTTTAATCAAAAAAAAAAAAAATTAGCTGGACAGATTTAGTGGCTTAAGCCTGTAATTCCAGCACTTTGGGAGGCCCAGGTGGGTGGGTCACTTGAGGCCAGGAGTTTCAGTCCAGTGCAGCCGACATGGTGAAACTCCATTTCTACTAAAAATACAAAAATTAGCTGGGCATGGTGGTATGTGCCTGTAGTCCCAACTATCCAGGAGGCTGAGGCACAAGAATCGCTTGAGCCTGGAGGCAGAGGTTGCAGTGAGCTGAGATCGTGCCACTGCACTCCAGCCGGGGTGACACAGCAAGACTCTGTCTCGAAAAGAAAAAAAAAAATTAGCTGGGTGTGATGGCTCACACTTGTAGTCTCAGCTACTTGGGAGGCTGAAGTTGGAGGATCACTTGAGCTCGGGAGGTCGAGGCTGCAGTGAGCTGTGATTGCATCCAGCCTTGGCAACAGAGCAAGACCCTGTCTCTAAAGTCAAACGAGGCTGGGTGCAGCGGCTCATGCCTGTAATCCCAGCACTTTGGGAGGCGGAGGTGGGCAGATCACCTGAGGTCAGGAGTTCAAGACCAGCCTGGCCAACATGGTGAAACCCCATCTCTCCAAAAATACAAAACTTAGCTGGGCATGGTGGCGAGTGCCTGTAATCCCAGCTACTTGGGAAGCTGAGGCAGGAGAATCGCTTGAACCTGGGAGGCGGGGGTTGCGGTGAGCCGAGATTGCACTGGTGACAGAGCAAGACTCCGTCTCAAAAAAAAAAAAAAAAAAAAGTCAAATCAAATCAAATCAAATCAAAA
>NW_022304631.1:0-2126 GCF_002776525.5 Piliocolobus tephrosceles | reverse complement strand
TTCCCAAGACTTTGATGCAGAAACAGGTTGCCCTGAACCAATTAAAAATCAATATCTAAAAACTGGAAAGAAACGAAAGAAGAAAGTTGCATTATTTCTGTAAAGTATGAGGCCATTACAAATTTTACTTTCTCTAGGACATTTTCTCAGTTGTGTCAACTGAAGTCCACTTCACAGAATGACTTCATCTCCTGAGCACGTTGGAGAACGATGATTAAAGAGACTTCCTGGCACTCCCGATACTTTTAGTGTCGCATGGAAGAACCAAGATTCATCTGTGTGAAATAGGTGGTATTACAGTGGAAGACATTGGTTTGTTCTTTCACGAACGTCATCGGAACATTTCCCTACTGACTAGCGTTACTTCAGAAAATAAGCGGAGAGAGATAGTTCTTTACAGGCAAATAAGTTACCTAAACTTCCCAGTTAGAAAAACAATCATGATTTTAGCCATGTCAGATGAGGTCAGATATGCCCTATGCTTCAGTTATGGAAGGTTACCTCTGAATATTGATTGACAGGTATCTTCCACAGCCTGTGACCTGTCGCTGTGTACAAGCTTGAATTCACAACTACCATTCCTTGAAGCTCCCTTGTTGCCCACGCTGGACTGAAGTGGCTCCCGACTGAGGTTTTCAAGGGAAAACTCACTGAAATATTTGAAACCACCACCATCAACAAGAATGCTCTTCCTGTGTGCCAGGATGTACACTCAGAGCATTATCGTATTTTTTTTTTTTTTTTTTTTGGAGATGGAGTCTCACTGTGTCTCCCAGGCTGGAGTGCAATGGTGCGATCTCCACTCACTGCAAGCTCCGCCTCCTGGGTTCATGCCATTCTCCGGTTTCAGCCTCCCATGTAGCTGGCACTACAGGTGCCGGACACAGCACTCGGCTAATTTTTGTATTTTTATTAGAGACGGGGTTTCACCGTGTGAACCAAGATAGTCTCGATTTCCTGACCTTGTGATCCACCCGACTCAGTCTCCTAAAGTGCTGGGATTACAGGTGTGAGCCACCACACCCGGACTCAGAGAGTTATCTTGTTAGTTGTATACGCCAGCATCTCACAGGAGCTTTTGCCTTTTTTGGGTGTCAACTTTGAGATTCTGATGTAAGCCACAGACCTCTTCCTCTGCCTACAAGAACACCCACCCACAACCACCTGTTGACTGGTTTAGAGAACTCCTGAACCTACAGCTGCGTCCACCTACAGGAGGAGGAGTGAAGCCCAGACCAGAGACAGGGTCAGAGCTGCGGTCACTCTTCCAGGGGTGGATAGCTCTGCATTCTTGGGAGGGCCCAGATACCCTCTTCTCTTGGAAGGCCAAGCCCAGAGCCTAGGTGGTCTGTGAACCCAAATAGACTTTGTGGTCTAGGGAATGAGAGACGCATTCACCAGGGGAAGAAATTGGGGATCTTGGTCCTGAGTTTGTGGGGCACACTCTTGCCATTTTCCTCCCCCTTTCCCTGCCATGCCTTATTTGAAAAAGGTCACTTTCATTTCAGTGAGCCAAGATGGAGCCACTGCACTCCAACATGCGCAACAGAGTGAGACTCTGTCTCAAGAAAAAAAAAAAGAGATTGCTTCAAAACTTCCTTGTTCAAACAGTTGACCCTTGAACTACAGGGTTTAAACCGCGTGGGTCACTTACTTACACATGGATTTTCTTTCACTTCTGCAACCACTTAAACAGCAAGACCAACCCCTCCTCCTCTCCTCCCACCTCCTCCTCCTAAGCCTACTCAAAGCAAAAATGAGAAGAACCTCTATGATGAGCCACTTTATGAATAGTAAACACATTTTCCTTATGATTGCTTTATTTCTTCTAGCTTACTTTACTGTAAGAATACACTATACAATACATATAACACACAAAATGTGTGTTAACTGACTATCTGCGTGATCACTGAGGCTTCCACCCAAGAATAGGCTATTAGTAAGTTCCTTTTGGCTAGTCAAAAGTTATTGTCCGAATTTCAACTGTGTGTAGGGTTGGTGCCCTTAATCTCTGCATTGCTCATGGGTCAATTGTATTGCTTTAGAGATGGTCATTGGAACACTCCTTAGGGGCTATTTTTTTGTTTAAAAGTTTTTGCCACAATGGGCCACTCATTTAGGGCCCT
>NW_022304630.1:9132-10384 GCF_002776525.5 Piliocolobus tephrosceles | reverse complement strand
CCCGGTTCACGCCATTCTCCTGCCTCAGCCTCCCGAGTAGCTGGGACTACAGGCACCCGCTACCACGCCCAGCTAATTTTTTGTATTTTTAGTAGAGACAGGGTTTCACCGTGTTAGCCAGGATAGTCTTGATCTCCTCACTTCGTGATCCGCCCACCTCGGCCTCTCAAAGTGCTGGGATCCCAAAGTGCTGCTTCACAGTCATGAGCCACTGTGCTTGGCCATGCCCAGCTAATTTTTGTATTATTAGTAGAGACGCAGTTTCACCATGTTGGCCAGGCTGGTCTTGAACTCCTGACCTCAGGTGATCCGCCTGCCTTGGCCTCCCAAAGTGCTGGGATCGCAGGCGTGAAATCACCGCGCCTGGCCACCCTCTTGCACTTCTGAAACAACCAGCAAACCAAACAACCAAACAAATAAACATCCAGCTTTCCCTACACAAAAGCAAAACCAGGCCTGGAAAGGAAGTGAATCCAGGAGAACAGAAAAGGAAGGTGGGTTTTGTCTCACGGGTCAAAACCCATATTATCGCACACATGCAGGGAAATGAATGACTCGCTCCTCAAGGCATCACTGTGGGCTCTGACGGCTCCAGCCCTCAGCAGCCCCCCAGCTCTGCGTCCCGACGCCTCTTCCGTGAAAGGGAAGCCCCTGTGACTGCATGATACACAAGAAGGAAGGCGGTCATGACCACGGCTTAGAGGCCAGCCAGGGCACTCCCTCCTGCCTGTGCAGGAGGCAACTCCCAAAGCAGAAAGCACAGATGGGAAGTGAAACATGCAAAACACACATCTCAACATTTATCCAACCATCTGCTTTGAATATGGGAAGTTTACTGCATGTCAATTAAAGCCATATAAACTGTTAAGGAGAAAACGAAGAAAAAAGTAAGTGTAAAAAAGCAGTGTGGGCCGGGCGCGGTGGCTCACGCCTGTAATCCCAGCACTTTGGGAGGCCGAGGTGGGCGGATCACCTGAGGTCAGGAGTTCAAGATCAGCCTGGCCAACATGGCGAAACCGTCTCTACTAAAAATACAAAAATTAACTGGGTATGGTGGCAGGTGCCTGTAATCCCAGCTACTCGGGAGGCTGAGGCAGGAGGCTCACTTGCACCCGGGGGGAAGAGTTTGCAGTGAGCAGAGATCGCGCCACTGCTCTCCAGCCTGGGCGACAGAGTGAGACTCCAGACTTCGTCTCAAAAACAAAAAAAGAGTGTGTACAAAGACTGGAAATCTTACCCCAAGGATGAGCTG
>NW_022304630.1:0-9032 GCF_002776525.5 Piliocolobus tephrosceles | reverse complement strand
GCTCTGTGATTGGATTTTCCAATCTCCCCACCCCTCTCAGTGACTCCTAATAAAATGCACCCTCGCTTACACTTTCTAGCCCCTCTTCGCTGCAGGAAGGAGCAGTTTGTCCTTGGTGGGCGCCTCTTTCGGGGGTGGGGGGACCCTGCTAGCGACTTTGGGGACCCCGAGCAAGAAGGGCCTATTCGAAAGGGCCCGACTGCCGCGTGGGCTTAGGGGTCCTGAAGCCCTGCAGAATTTTAACACACGCAGGGAGGTGCGGGGTCCTGAGGCAGGACAGTGGGCAGGGCCAGGAGTTCGCCCCCGCAGCTCGACCCCGCACCCTGTATCCCCCTCCCGGGGAATCAGTCTCCCTGCCAGGGTTCGCCCTTCCTGAGGGATTCCGCTTTCCCGTCGCCAGAGTTCCCCTTCCTGAAGGCTCGGCCTCCTCGCCGCCTAAGTTCACCCCTCCTGAAGGATCCGGCTTCCCTGCCGTCTGAGTTCGCCCTTCCTTTTTTTTTGCCCCCCCACCTTGTTGCCCAGGCTGGAGTGCAGTGGTGCGATCTCGGCTCACTGCAACTTCTGCCTCCCGGGTTCAAGTGATCCTCCTGTCTCAGCCTCCCAAGTAGCTGGGATTACAGGCGCCCGCCACCTCGCCCCACTAATTTGTATTTTTGGTAGAGACGGGTTTCACCGTGTTGGCCAGACTGGTCTCGAACTCCTGATCTCGGGTGATCCGCCCGCCTCGGCCTCCCAAAGTGCTAGGACTACAGGCGTGAGCCACCGCGCCCAGCCTCGCCCTTCCTGAAGGCTCGGCCTCCCCGCCGCCTAAGTTCGCCTCTCCTGAGGGATCCAGCTTCCCCGCCGCCAGGGTTCGCCCTTCCTCAGGGCTCGGTCTCTTCGCCGCCTAAGTTCGCCCCTCCCGGGCACCCACCTGGTCGCCTCTGCCGCCCGCCTTCGCGCCTCCTGGGCACCTACTTGGCCGCCTCTGCCGCCCGCCTTCGCCCCTCCCGGCACCCACCTGGCCGCCTCAGCCGCCGCCCCGCCTCGCAGCCGCCGCGGAAGGACACGGTCGCGGAGGACGCCTCACACGCACGCCGGCCGCACCCGCGGACCGGACCTACTTTCCTTAAAGGGCCCGGGACTCCACGCAGAAGCGGCGTGTAGGGGTCCCCCGGACTCGGTCCCGCGGGCTATAAGTGGCCCGGGCGGCGAAGGCGCACGGAGCCAAGTTCCGGGCAGCAGCCCTGGGACGCCCTGACAGGGCCAGGCCGAGCCGGGCCGGGCAGGGCGGAGGCCCCGTTGCCTAGCACCGGGGCTGCGGCCTGTGGGCGGAGCCTGTACCGTCGCCGGGACACGGGGCGGGGCCTCAGCGGGAGCTGGCCGAGGAGCGGGCAAGGGCCATTGGCGCATGCGTAGGGCGGGGCCCACCTAGTGGGGAAGTCTCCTGAGGCGGATCGTGGGCGGGGCCTGGAGGCGGAACCGGCGCCGTCAGTAGTCCGCTGAGGACGGAGGCGGGGCTGGGCCTGGGAGGGGGCGGGGCCTGCGCCGGTGGGGCGGGCCGGGGAGGAGACGCGGCCTAGTGCCCGAGTGGGTCCGTTGGTTGGTGCGCGGCTGAGGGGTGTGGCGCGAGCGGCGCCGTTCGTTGGCCGGGGGACGGGCATGGCGCTGCTGCTGTGCCTGGTGGGCGTGACGGCGGCGCTGGCCCAGGGCTGTCTGCACTGCCACAGCAAGTTCTCCGAGAAGTTCTCCTTCTACCGCCACCATGTGAACCTCAAGTCCTGGTGGGTGGGCGACATCCCCGTGTCAGGGGCGCTGCTCACCGACTGGAGCGACGACACGATGAAGGAGCTGCACCTGGCCATCCCCGCCGAGATCAGTGAGTGCCCGAGTCCAGCCCAGTCCCGACTACCCCCCAGCGAGACCCCCGGGCAGGCCGGTCACCTGGCTTCTGCCCGCAGCCCGGGAGAAGCTGGACCAAGTGGCGACAGCAGTGTACCAGAGAATGGATCAGCTGTACCAGGGGAAGATGTACTTCCCGGGTAAGGGGCGCGAAACCGAGGCGGGGCCCGCCCACCCCAGGACACCCCGCCCACCGCCTGAGCCTGACCTCCTCCTGCTTGGACTCCTCAGAGTATTTCCCCAACGAGCTGCGAAACATCTTCCGGGAGCAGGTGCACCTCATCCAGAACGCCATCATTGAAAGTGAGCAAATAAGGCTACAGGGGAGGGAGGTGTTGCCCGGAGCCTCGGAGACCCACGGGGCTTGGCTGAGGCTGGAGCGATGTGAACAGGGCACCTGGCACCGGGCAGCTGGGGAGGAGGGCGGCTCCCCAGGGAGGGACCCAGCCCAGCCCCTGAAGGATCAATGCCATCACCCCGCGGGACCTCCCCTAAGTAGCCCCCGGAGGCGCTGGGAGTATCGCCACGCCCTCTCCTGGAGTTTTCTCCATCTCACACTGGGGGTCACCTTGGGGACCCCTTTCCTCCGGGCCATGGACACACATATATGAAAACCAGGTGAGCCTGGGCCCCAGTGGCAAGGGACAGGCCCCGAGGCTGGGCGGATTGGGAGGAGGCAGGACTGGGGACAAGGCTGGGTCTGGTAAGACGGCGCTGTCCTGCCCTCCCACAGGCCGCCTCGACTGTCAGCGCCGCTGTGGTAAGCGAGGCTCCGTCCAGGCTGAGGGGCGCGCTGGCGGCAGCTCGGGGCCCTGGAGGCCGAGGGGAGCCCTGGCGGCTGTCGTGTGTTTCAGGCATCTTCCAGTACGAGACCATCTCCTGCAACAACTGCACAGACTCGCACGTCACCTGCTTTGGCTATAACTGCGAGTAGGGCTCAGGCATCACACCCATCCCTGCCAGGGCCCTGCTGTCCCTGGGGTCCCAGGCTCTCCTTGGAGGGGGTTCCCCACCTTCCACCTGGCCCTCGTCATCAGGGTAGGATGGGGTCGAGGGTTCAGGGGCGCACCACTTCCAAGCCTATGTCCCATAGGTCCTCGGAGCAGTGGGAGTCAGCTGTCCAGGGCCTGCTGAACTACATGTGAGTGGGGTCTTCGGGCGGCAGCAAGCCCACCTGGGCCTGGGAGGGAACACTGGCCGTGGCCACTCGGCCTCCTGAGTCCAAACCCACTGTGCTTGTAGAAATAACTGGCACAAGTAAGTCCTTCCCTCAAACCGACACAGGCAGTGTGCGTGTGTGAGCACCTCGTGGGTGAGTATGTATGGGGCACAGGCTGGCTCCCTCAGCTCCCACGTCCAACCCAGCTCTGCGCAGGAGGTGGCCGCAGTCCCTTTCACCCTCAAAGGTCTCTGACCCTTAGCTGGAGGGGGGCATCCTGCCTAAAGGGGCCCCATAGGATCTGGTTCCACCCCTGCCCCAGGTCTGTGGTCAGAGCCTGGGAGGGTTCCCTGCGATGGTTAGGGGTGACCCATGGAGGAGCTGACTGCCCCATATTGCCTTTCAGACAGGACGTGAGCATGAGGTAAGGCTGCCTTGACCTGGCCTTCAGGGGAGGGGGGTGAGGGGAGGGGGGGCGGGGGGGTCCTCTAGGTCAGTGGGGGTCCCGCCGGTGGGGCTCTCCCTATACCTGGGACACCTGCTGGATGTCACCTCTGCAACCACACCCATGTGGTGGTTTCATGAACCAACTACGCTCCTCCTCGTCCTCCTCCTGGCCTGGGACACACAGAGCCACCCCAGCCTTGTGAGTGACCTAGAGAAGGGAGGCCTCGGGAGAAGGGGTGCTCCTAAGCACTGCGTGCCACGGCCCCCACACCCTTCTGAAATCCCAGGCATGTGGGTGTCGTGGATGTGGCCACACACAGGACCACACATCCCAGTGGGGAGGAGAGACCTGGGGCCCCCCAGCAAAGACCCCCAGGGAGGGAGGCAGGGGGTGGGGGACACGGAGAGCTGAGGCAGCCTCGTCTCCCCACAGCCTGGTATCGCCGGCCTTCAGGTGTCTGGAGCCCCCACACCTGGCCAACCTGACCTTGGAAGATGCTGCCGAGTGTCTCAAGCAGCACTGACAGCAGCCGGGCCCGCCCTAGCTCAACGTGGGGCCAGGACTCAGCTGGACAGCCCCCGCCTGTCCCTCTGGAGCTGGGCTGCTGCCGCCTCAGGACCCCCGCTCCAACCCCAGACAGAGCCTGAGCTGGCCAGGGCCGGGAGGGCAGGAGGGAGGGAGCGGGGGTGGGCTGTGTGCAGCGTCAGTGCCTGGGCAGGTCTGCAGAGCTGCGAGACCTGATGATTAAAGTCCCTGATGTTTCTCTTTGCAGAAGAGTTCTTGTCGGGGCAGGGGGAAGCCTCTGGGGGCTGGAGGTAGGCTTCTGGGGAGACCTAAAAGTCCCAGAGAGAGCAGGGCAGGTCCTGGCCTCAGGTCCACAGCCATGGGGGAACCAACTCGGAGCCACATTCACAGGGCCTCAGGGAGTGTCCCCGGACTCCTAGATGTGGGGCCGTGGCCCATCTGAGCACACACAGGTAGGCTCACACAAGCCCACAGAGCACCTGGGTTCTTCCACCCAAAGCGAGGCCACAGTATGGTCGAGACCAGGGCCAGCACTAGTGCGTTTAGGTGTTGTGGTCACTCACATCAGACCCGAGCCAAGGAACGCAGGAACTGTGGCTGTCTCCAGTCATCTCTGTGGCAGCAACAGGTGTGGCATGATGGCCAGAGCCGGGGCCACCACTGCCTGACCCTGGCCGACTGGTCCTGAGACACAGGAGGGAGGGACTCGTGTTCCATCTGTGCAGTGGTGCAGCTCCAAGTCCCATTCTCACTCGGGCGACCTCAGCCCGGTGGTCTCCCTTCCTGCCGGTCTCATCACTTCCTCGAGTGTCCCTTTGATCCAGCATTGAGGCGGCTGCAGGACACTGGCGAGAACATCCCTGAGCACACTGATGCTGCCAGCATGGGCGCCACGCACTGTTCTGCGGCCGCCTCAGGCTTCCGTCACGGGAGGGGCGCATGGGCACATTCGCTGTCAGGAACGGCGTGTGGGAAGGTGGCCGAGCGCCTCCCAGGCCCCGTGGGACATGGGAGCCACATGCATGTCAGGGGAGAACGTGGTAGTGGCCACTGAGGACAGCGTCCGGAGTGGTGGCGCCGGGTCCTGGCTGTGAAGGATGCTTCCTTCGAGGCTGGCGAGCGTATTTAAGTAACAGGAAAGAGGCTCGCGGCAGGTGCTTTGAAGGCATGGTTTTCTATAAAGGACGCTGGTGTGGGCCGGGGCTGGGGTCCCGTCTGTGCTGCTCTGCGCCCCCTGCCACCAAATGCCTGCCACCACGGCCGCGTCTTGGGTTAGAGTTGGCAGCAGCTTCACTGACCCAGCATCACCTTGCTCGAGGCTCCCATCTTCAAGGTGTGAGGCTGGTGTAAAGGAGGCAAATTCACCCAGGGGCGGGGTGGCTGCTCTTCCGCAGCTCTCAATTCTGGATCTGTCCCTGCCCTGAGGGGCTCCTGCGGAAGGGGAGAGAAAGCGGGCACCTGCTCCCCTGCACAGCCCTGGGTGGAGATGCTGGGAACTGAGGCCTTCACGGGGTGGGGGATTCCCTGGTCTGTGCCTGCCCGAGCCCCAGGCCTGGATGGGGCTGGGGACGGAGGCCACCTCCCAAGGGACCATGAGCTGAGGCGCAGAGGCTCCAACCCTGCGGCGCCGCATGACCAGGTCAGGCAGAAGACCCCATGTGGAAATGCCTGTTTTACAACTTTATTGGATCATCTTGACACAAAATCATGACAGCAGCGTGATATGTCTCTCTCTTCTTTATACGGGAATGTCGATAGCAAATAAATTCTTATGTAACATCATATAATTTCAGATCCTAGAATCACTGCACGGGATTCTGTAATAGATTACATGCTAAAGTGACAGTTTTCATCAAAAGGAAAAGATAAAATGTCATTATCTCTGAGGAAGAGTCAGTCCTGTGCCCACGCTGGCCGTGGGGATTGAGCGGAGTCCCCTTGCCCTGCCTGGTGGGGGCTCTCACAGGTCCTGCCCAAGGGCACTGGGCACACTCCTTCAATACAGGAGAACAGCCCGGGTCGGGCGCTTCCAGGCCCTGCTGGGCCTTCCTAACAGTGTGGGGAAGGACGTGGGGAAACCTTGGTGCGCACAGTGGCAAGCAGGGGACGTGACCACACACCCCCACCCCAAACCTAAGCCCGTCGAGATGCACTTCTGCTGACTGGGAATAATGGTGGCAGAGGCCTCATCCGCCCGGTCCATGGTTCTGACTGCAACCTCTCTTCGGCGTCCCTGGCCCCTCCCTGCCCACAGCCTGGCTGGCGCGTGGCCTGGGATCCCAGGGCCCAGCCACCAGCCCACGAGCACACTGACGATGGACAACGCCCAGCAAAACCGCTTTCCCACTGTGGGTTCTGGGAGAGAAAACCTTGGCGACAGCGGTCCTTCCTTGCCCTCCCCCGGACGCCACTGTCAGGACCTTTGGGACAAAACCAGGTGACCCCAGAGGAGGCCACGTCAGCCCCGCCCTGTCCACCAAGTGCCCCTCATGTGGTGCCCATCGGGCCCTGGCCCAGGACAGGAGCCCCTGAAGCCACATTCAAGGACTCGGCCTCCAGCATGGGGCAGGGCACGGACCCAGGTGGGGGAGTCCCTTGCTGGTTTGGGGACGTGAAGGGGACTTCTTGCCAAAGAGAGTGGGAAGAGTCACAGTAAAAAAGGATGGTCGGATAATTCAACGCAATGTACGACCTCGGACGTCTACACGGCGGGCGGACAACATGGAGTTAAATTAACACTCAGGCTTGCGTACAGTACACACGACCGAGGAGAGGCGAGACATGTCAGGGCTGCGGTCCCTGGGTGTGTGCTCCGCGGGGGGGCGGGGCTTGAGGCAGCTCTCAACACTTGGCCAGCGTCACCTTCATCTCTTCTAACAAGTTGCTCAGCAGCGTGGAGTCACTGCACTTCCCGTCGACCGAGACAGAGTTCTCACCCTGTGTAAGGAAAAAGATTGATATTTTTAAAAGTGTGTGCAGAGGCCAGGCACGGTGGCTCACACCTGTAATCCCAGCATTTTGGGAGGCCAAGGTGGGTGGATCACCTGAGGTCAGGAGTTGGAAACCAGCCTGGTCAATACGGTGAAACCCTGTCCCTACTAAAAATACAAAAAACAGACCGGGCGCGGTGGCTCACGCTTGTAATCCCAGCACTTGGGGAGGCCGAGGCAGACAGATCACGAGGTCAGGAGATCGAGACCATCCTGGCTAACACGGTGAAACCCCGTCTCTACTAAAAATATTAAAAAAATTAGCTGGGTGTGGTGGCAGGCGCCTGTAGTCCCAGCTACTCGGGAGGCTGAAGCAGGAGAATGCCGTGAACCCAGGAGGTGGACCTTGCAGTGAGCTGAGATCGCACCTCTGCACTCCAGCCTGGCAGACAGAGTGAGACGCTGACTCAAAAAAAAAAAAAAAAAACCGCCAGGCCTGGTGGTTCGCCAGGCCTGGTGGCAGATGCCTGTAACCCCGGCTACTTGGGAGGATGAAGCCGGAGATTTGCTTGAACTTGAACCCAGGGGGCGGAGGTTGCTGTGAGCTGAGACTGTTCCACCACCACACTCCAGCCTGGGCAACAAGAGCAAAACTCTGTCTCAAAAATAAATAAATAAAAGTACATGCAGGCCAGGCCGGGTGGCTCATGCCTGTGGTCCCAGTTATGCAGGAGGCTGAGGATCCTATGTGAGAGGCTGGGGTGGGAGGATCTGATGCGGGAGAGCTGAGGTGGGAGGATCCTATGCGGGAGGCTGAGGCGGGAGGCTGAGGCGGGAGGATCCTATGTGAGAGGCTGGGGTGGGAGGATCTGATGCAGCAGAGCTGAGGTGGGAGGATCCTATGCGGGAGGCTGAGGTGGGAGGCTAAGGCGGGAGGATCCTATACGGGAGGCTGAGGCGGGAGGATCCTATATGGGAGGCTGAGGCGGGAGGATCCTATGCGGGGGGGCCGGGGGGGGGGGATCCTATGGGGGGGGCTGAGGCGGGAGGATCCTATGTGGGAGAATGAGGCAGGAGGATCACTTGAGCCCAGGAGGTTGAAGCTGCAGTGAGCCGTGTTTGCACCACTGCACTCCAGCCTGGGCAAGAGAGCGAGATCCTACCTCAAAAAAATTAAAAAAAAAAAAAACCACCCACTATGTGCAAATACTGCCTCGCAGCTATATGTGTTGACCTTTTAATTTTGCGAATTTGCTAATTATTAAAACACAAAACGGGAAGGGCTCGGGTGAGGGAGCGGCCCACGGCACCCGGGTCTCCCATGGGAGGGGCTCCGGCCTACACAGAAGTGGGAGCCGGCACCTGAGGGCCCCGAGGCGGCCAGAGGCAGCTGGGGACAAAGACCAGAATCCGAAGAGCTCCTGAGCCAGCAGTGAGTTGAGCCGTCTGTCCTTCCGCCCTCCTGCCACTGGGCCCTGAAGAGACTGTGGAAGCAGCCAGTGGAGTGGGGGACCCAGCACCCCAGAGAGGGAGGTGCGTGGGGAAGCCACCGGGCAGCGGCTCAGGATCTGCTGGGCTCACCCCTCACCGCAGAGCCCACCCCAAAGAGCAGCCCAAGCACTGAGTCCAGAGGCCGCGGCTGGGTCCCGCCAGGCCAGGGACAAGAGGCGGCACTGAGAAGACAGAGGCTGAGCAGGTGGCAGTGCACTTGGGGCCATGGTCCCCAGAAGGCAGGAGGGACCTGCAGCTGGGACCTGACCACCCACATCCTCCACAGGATGGAACAAGGCCCAGAAGCTCACAGGACTCCAAGGAAAAACCAGGAGAATCCACTCATACAGAGAGGCCCTTGGCAGACCCCAGTGCCAAGACCCCAGCCCCAGGGCACCAACGCCAAGGTACCAATGCCAAGGCCATCGGCAGACACCAACACCAAGGCACCAATACCCAGACCCTAATGCTGAGGCACCAATGCCAACACCCCAGCACCAAGACCAAGACCCCAACACCAAGGCCGTGAGCAAACACCAATGCCAAGACACCAACACCCAGACCCCAATGCTGAGGCACCAACTCCAAGACCCCAACA
>NW_022304629.1:0-2657 GCF_002776525.5 Piliocolobus tephrosceles | reverse complement strand
GTCTTGCTCTGTAGCCCAGGCTGAAGTGCAGTGGCGCGATCTCAGCTCACTGCAAGCTCCACCTCCCGGGTTCACGCCATTCTCCTGCCTCAGCCTCCGGAGTAGCTGGTACTACAGGCTCCTGACACCACGCCCGGCTAATTTTGTTTTTGTATTTCTGGTAGAGACGGGGTTTCACCGTGTTAGCCGGAATGGTCGCAATCTCCTGATCTCGTGATCCACCTGCCTCAACCTCCCAAAGTGCTGAGATTACAGGTGTTAGCCATTGCTCGCGGCCGGATTATTCTTTATTCCTTGCGGTTTAAGGAATTATCAAAGTATTTTTTAGTTAGGGAGTAACATGTTCAGATTTCGAATTTAAGATTAATCTGGATGTATATATAAAAATGAAATAAGGCCGGGCACGGTGGTCTGTAATCACAGCACTTTGAGAGGCCGAGGGCGGTGGATCACTTGAGGTCAGGAGCTCGAGACCAGCTTGGCCAACATGGTGAAATCCAGTCTCTACTAAAAATAATAAAATTAGCCAGGAGTAGTGTCGCAGGCCCCAACTCCTCGGGAGACTGAGGCAGGAGAATCGCTGGAACCCGGGAGACAGAGGTTACAGCAAGCCGGGATCGCGCCACTGCACTCCAGCCTGGGCGAGAGAGAGAGACCACTGTGTCACAGGGAAAATAATAATAATAATAATAATAAAAGAATGGAGAGTTTAGAAGAAGCCAAGTACAAAAAAAGTCGCAGAAACTCTAGGCACCAATGATAGAACCTTTCTGATGAAGTTTTACTTCTAAGGAAAAACAACAAAAGAATCTGCATTTCTTACACATTAGCTTTTTAAGATACATACTATTTGGTTTAATGACAGGTTGGATACTGATTCTAAAATAAATCTTTGCTGCCATCTAGTGGACAGACACAATATTTATTTATATTTTTATACGAATGTTTAAACTTTGTAGTATAATAATTATCCATAATCGTTACTCATTATTTTAAAACAAACTTCAACTTAACTCTTAAAAATCAAAAAAGCATTTTTTTCTGCTACTTTCATGCAAACTTACTTTTAACTCTACGTGGACTTTTTATTTGTATATATTTACAGTCATACTGTCTTGTTAATTGTAAGTTATTTCTAAAGTAATTTCTTTACTGAAATTTGTTTTAGTTCAATTTTGCTCCAAATTCTATAGCCTACAGAAAAACCTCAGTGATTATTTCATTGTGAATATACTTATTGAGCTTCTTTCCTATTATTGAGTTCTTATATATTAATTTATTCAATTTAACAAATATCTACTGAGTACCTACCTTATGTAAGTCATTGCTCTAAACACTGAGGATGTAGTAGTTTTAAAAAGAGACAAAAATTCCTTCCTTCCAGGAGTTAATATTTTAGTTAGATATATGGAGTAGAATTATATGTCCTGATGTTCCTTAAAAACTTATTTCCCACTATAACAAACTATATAACTTTCTGATTTGGAAGAAAGATATAGGAGAAATTATCTCTAAAATAGACTTTTTTGAGAAATATGGTCTGGAATACTCCAAAGTTAGGGTCAGGCATACAAAATTTTGTAGAAACTGCAAGTCTTAGTAACTTTCTGTATTGATAGGATTATAGAAAAGTATACTACAAATATACAAAAATTCAGTCAAAAAATTCAAAACTGTGGGTAGTTTATTCAAATCTGAACAAAGCAATTCATTTAGCACTTGTATGCTCCATTTAAAAAACTAAAGTTTAATAAAAATTGTAATGGTTTGGAAAAGCTGGGATTTTAGATAATGATGGAAATGTAATTTTTTTGGAAATGCCAGCCATCATTGCACAAAAATAATTTTTTCCTCCTAATCAACAACAGTTCCGAACACTCTGCCTGTAAACTTGTTTTTGTTGTTAGTAGAGCAGTTAGTCCATAAAATTCTGAAATATGATTAATTTCATTTTCTGAATCTTTAATTTTAAAAAAAAGATGCTCAGTAAGAAGGCTTGTACTTCAAAATATTGCAGTTTGTCTCATGCCTAGGTCATCTCCAAAAGCAGAGCTGAATACAAAGGCTTGTAAGCAGATATTTTTTGTTTGTTTGTTTGTTTGTTTGTTTGTTTGTTATTAAATTATCTCAAAGAAGAGAAGTGGGAACCCGGGAAGAGAAAGAAAGGAAGGAAGAAAATTAAACCTTAGAGTATACGGTTGCACTAATTATTGCAATATGACATGGGGCTCCATCTTTCTAAGAAGCCTTGTAGAAATCATCTCAGGTGTATTTTCCACTTGAGACAGAATCAGGGAGAATTTACACACCAGTTCCCATTCCTAAGTTGGACAAGTGTTGCACTATTTTGCATTTACTCCTCTCACTTCCAGGTTTTATAAGCATCTTTCTACCAGGCATTCTACATATTGGCAACAGAGAAGCCGAAAAACAGAAAGATAAAGGTATATGACGCAGATGAAGTGTTTTCAGATTACTTTGCACAATGACTGGAGGAAAACTGTTGCCAAGAGAATGTGAGGTGGGGCACAAAATGTCTATGCATCTCAGCTCTTTTATGAAACTATTAAAACTAATTAAGGAAATTTTAAAAGTAAAAATATATATAAGATTTTATCGCAAGAAAGTGTATTTCACAATTTGGATATAAACATTTA
>NW_022304628.1:0-3843 GCF_002776525.5 Piliocolobus tephrosceles | reverse complement strand
CTGTACCACAATGCTCCCAGACAACGCAGGTGATTAGTGAGAGTATAAGTTCTCTACTCTGAAGGACTTGGGTTCAGACACAACTCAATCACTTATAAGCTTAGTGACCTTGGACAATATATTGAACCTTTCTGACCCTTAATTTCTTCATTTGCAAAATGAGGAAACTAACTGCATCTTACCCCATAGGGTTGCCATGAAGATAAAATGAGATGGCTCCCAAAAAGTACTGGATGCTGTCTGGGGGCTAAAGGAAGCTTTCAATAATCACACAAACAGAAGTAGCGTTCAACTTGGCTGAGCAAATGCTTTAGATAAAATCAAAGTGCTTTCTCTTCCCTGACTCCCCAGAAGAGAATAATATACGGCATAAGCAAATCCAAAACTACCCGCTAAAGCAAGTTAACAATCAACAACTATCATTCTTAATGTCTTGGGCAAATCAGCATATTTTTCAAATACAAAAAACACAAACAAACAAACAAAAAACACCTCAAATAATTAAGTACTTTACGAAAATAAGTCAAAGTTTCTTTAGAAACTTTGTCTTAAGAATCAGACAAAGGCCAGCCCACCATCTATATCATGGAGGGGTCATAAGGAAAGAGAATGAAGAAAGAAGAGAAGAAGAAGGGGTGAAATTCTAGTATTTAACATCTCCAGGCACATGTCCCAGTCTCCCACCCAGCCCTACCTACCACAACCACCACATTTGATGCTTGAAATCTGCCTAAACGAAATCTATATTTGCCTTAGCACTTTCCAACTATCTAGGCTTCCCCTAGAAACATTCACAAGGGAGAGTGATATTCAGTTTAGACCCAAAAGCCAGTTATTTCAAATGTCAAGTGAAATAATATCTCCTCCTCCTTCATCGTACTCATAAACTAATACAACAAAGATATCCTGACCCTCAGAGGTCAATCACTCAAGCAAGAAAAACGAGAATGTGAGGTATCACCAAGGTTATTTTGGAACTAGACTTGGCTTGACGACACATCTAACGATGAAGGGATTTTAATTGAGGTGCTGCACACCACCCAGGTGGGGGTGGGGTCTCTGAGTGGATCAGGCAGTGGGGGGTGGTGAAAACTGGTGAAATTATCTGGGAGTGTGCTTTTATCCATAGAGCTGGGATATACCCCTCCTTAGCGGATCAGAGAGGGCCTGGGAACCAAAAGACATTAAGAACTTAGAATGCATTTTCTACCCTCTCATTTTATAGATAGCACAACTGAGTCCAAGATAAAATAAGAGTGTTTTTCCCAATATCATACATCTGCTGATGGTCCTGACTTTGCCACTAGGCAAGTCCCCGCAGACTCCAGCCTGCAGTTGCTTCTATCTATGAAGGTCTCTTTTCAAGCTACTTGGAAGGCTCTCCTTGTTAAGATGACCACAATTTATGCTCCCTTCACAATACTGATTGATTTTTAGTGAAAAAGTAGGCACCCCTGAGGCATTTCTTTAAAGTAAAACAAGCTTGCCAAACCAGCATCAATGTGCGACCCTAGTAGAAGAATCCACCATTAGCCAAAATAATAGCAAAGAAAAAGAGTAATGAAAAATAACCATATTTAAGTTTACAAAGCCTCGAAGAGGTTATCACGTACAATGACAGGAACCTTTGTGTCAAGACTGAACAAGCAATCCTGATTTAACTTTACATTTTGATAGCATCAGCTGCGTTGCAGTCATTGTTTCGTCTAACAATTAAAAGTGGAATTTGAAACTATTACCGTCCACAGTTCCCCTTAAAAAAATCTAAAGCAAAGAGATTTTCTCATGCCAGGTTTGAATGAATTTATAATTACTACCTGTAGCCCTAGGACAAAAGACTTACACACAAACGGCAAATAAACCATGGAATGTTTTTTTTTAAGACCAAGCTTCTGATAGTTCTAGTTACCCTGCCTATCAACTGATAGAGATACATTAAAAGAAAGAGTTATATTTGGAATAACCAGACGCTAGTGGTCCATTTCTCATGTTTTGTGTGTGTGTGTGTGTTTTTTTTTTTTTTTTTTAAGACGGCGTCTCGCTCTGTCGCCCAGGCTGGAGTGCAGTGGCCCGGATCTCAGCTCACTGCAAGCTCCGCCTCCCGGGTTCACGCCATTCTCCTGCCTCAGCCTCCCGAGTAGCTGGGACTACAGGCGCCAGCCATGTCGCCCGGCTAGTTTTTTGTATTTTAGTAGAGACAGGGTTTCACCGTGTTAGCTAGGATGGTCTCGATCTCCTGACCTCGTGATCCTCCCGTCTCGGCCTCCCAAAGTGCTGGGATTACAGGCTTGAGCCACCGCGCCCGGCCATGTTTTGTTCTTAGGTATTACTCTTTCCTAGAGGAAAGACAGCCATGAAGTTGTTTGTTAAGACTCTCATCAGGCAAGAGTACAGTGTTACTAAACGCATTTAGCAAGCATTTACTATGTGTCAAACACTATGCTATGTATGGGCTGTCATATACAATCTCAGTTCACCCTGATAATAACCCTTTGGGTAAGTATTATTGTTAATTTCAGTTTAAAGATGAGGAAACTGAGGTCCAAAACAGGCAAAGTAACTTTCTCCAGTTGCATGGCTAATAACTTGCAATTTGGACTCAAACGCCAAAGCCTATGTTTCTACTCGCTATAGTTTGTGGTCTTGGCCAGCAAATTTGAAGAAGACCTGTCATAAAGCTGTGTTGACAGGGCCACCTTACATGCCAATTACAACTTTATGTAAAATTTAAAGTATGTTATTTCTTCCTCAAATGGAAAATAAACCATGAGATATCTACAATATTACCATGCTTTAGTTAGAGCCCCAAAATCACTCCTGTATAATTAGTTATACCCATGATGTAAATATTTAAAATATTATCGAATGCCTTACTATAAATATTAGAGGCTGGAATCGTTAAACAGCTAATTAGCTAGTGGCCTTCTGTTTACCTCTCAGCATTTCCACTCGGTGATCTGAAAGAACCCATATGAGTATCTAAGTGAAGTTTAGAAACAGTGGGTCTTTGGGGAGCTGGGGAGGAGGGACACTTTGTAACCTCCAAAATTACTGAAAAACTATGTGCATGTGGCTATCCAATAGTTCTTCAGTAATTTTGGAGGTTGCAAAGTGTCCCTCCTCCCCAGCTCCCCAAAGCCCATACAGAGACCCATTTGAGAAGCTTTCCACCTAGGAAATGGGATCTGAGACCTTAAAAAAAGGCTAAAACTCAATGGTCTGGATATTTATGAGACCATATTCCAACCAGTATACCAGGTTGCGGCTTCCCAGGCTCTGTTCTTCAAAAGACAATGTGTCAAGTTTCCAAATTACGGGGGGCAAGGGTAGTGAAAAGCGAGTGTGAACTTAACAGACAACTAACCGAATACTTCCCTCTGCATCTGCAGGCGTAGGAATTCAGCAAACAGTCATATGCAAACCACTCTGTGAAACTGTTAGGGTGCTATTCTTTCTGACATTGTGTTGGTTTCCTATTGAACATCTGAAGACTGTTTTAACATGTGTGCCTAAAAATGTCACAGTGAGGCTGAGATAGCACAGAGCCAGGGGCCACTCAGACTTTCAAATCACATCTCAGAAGCAGCCAGGAAAATTCCAACCTTGGTCTTGTGGTCCTCAAGAACCATGGATGCATGGCAGCATTTTAGATTTGCAGGTTGTTTGTGCATTTAATGCATTGATACCTGACTCCTCAAAGTCAGAGATACTTTTTATAACTCAGTATTGCCCTCATTGCTTTCTTATCACATAGTTTGCATGTGTTTCCATTTCCAAGATTCAGGGGAAACAAGATATTTAGTTGGAAATGTCCAGAGTGGAGACCTCATATAAATTACTTGA
>NW_022304624.1:0-1030 GCF_002776525.5 Piliocolobus tephrosceles | reverse complement strand
GCTACATTTCCTAATGTAAATTAATATAGGCATTATGGAAAATAATAGGAAGATTCATCAGAGAAACTAAAAATAGAATTACTATATGTTCCAGCAATCCCACCTGTGGGTGTATAGCTAAAGGAATTGAAATCAGTGTACAACATAACTGCACTCCCATATTCACTGCAGCATTCTTCATAACAGCTAAGATATGAGAATAACCTAGGAAGCCAGCATTGGATGAATGGATAAAGAAAATGTGATACACACACACACACACACACACACACACACACACACACTCACACACGTAGATATGTGAATACTATTCACTCTTTATTTTATTTATTTATTTTTTAATTTTATTTTGATACATAGTTTTGCTCTTATTGCCCAGGCTGGAGTCCAGTGGCACGATCTCAGCTCACCACAACCTCCATCTCCCTGGTTCAAGTGATTCTCTTTCCTCAGTCTCCTGAGTAACTGGGATTACAGACATGCACAACCAAACCTGGCTAATTTTGTATTTTTAGTAGAGACGGGGTTTCTCCATGTTGGTCAGGCTGGACTTGAACTCCAGACCTCAGGTGATCCGCCCGCCTCAGCCTTCCTAAGTGCTAGGATTACAGGCATGAGCCACTGTGCCCAACCTTACTATTTACCCTGTCTTTTTTTTTTTCCCTTTGAGGTGGAGTTTCCCTCTTATTGCCCAGGCTGCAGTGTAATGGTGCCATCTCCATCACTGCAACCTCTACCTCCCAGGTTCAAATGACTTTCCTGCCTCAGCCTCCCAAGTAGCTGGAATTACAGGTGCCCGCCATCACACCCAGCTAATTCTTGTATTTTTAGTGGAGAGGGGCTTTCACAATATTGCCCATGCTGGTCTTGAATTCCTGAGCTTGAGTGATCCCCTTGTTTCAGCCTCTGAAAGTGCTGTGATTACAGGCATGAAAGCAGCACCCAGCCAAAAACACAGGGAAGTGTATTAATAGTCTGAAACTTTGCAAAATACTGCTGAGAATACAGTTCACTAATATCATCATCATAG
>NW_022304623.1:0-1495 GCF_002776525.5 Piliocolobus tephrosceles | reverse complement strand
GGGAGGTTGAGGGTAACACAGCAATGTAGAGTTTTAGATCAGGAAATTTCACAAAGTTCTCTTCATTCTCTTCTAACGCCTGAATTTCCCCACGGGCTGACAGCGAATAAGTGATTACATCTCGGAAAGCTCAGGAGTTACTTCCTGGGGGTCCTGCTTGGCTGCCCTCCATCTCAGAGCACGGCTGTGGAACAGGTTGATTTGCCTGAGAAAACCAACCTGAAGCTGCATCTGGACCTCAAGCCAAGGGTGTGGAGTCAACATTCCATATTCACACCAATTAAGAATAGATAGGTTTTTTTTGTTTTGTTTTGTTTTTTTTAGATGGAATCTCGCTGTTGCCCAGGCTGGAGTGCAGTGGTGCCATCTCGGCTCACTGCAACCTCCGCCTCCCAGGTTCAAGTGATTCTCCTGCCTCAGCCTCCCGAGTAGCTGGGATTACAGGTGTACCAACACGCTCGGCTAATTTTTGTATTTTTAGGAGAGATGGGAGTTTCACCATGTTATTCAGGCTGGTCTCAAACTCCATACCGCAGATGATCCACCCACTTTAGCCTCAGAAAGCACTGGGATTACAAGCGTGAGCCACTGTGCCCCACGAAAGTAATATTTTTCGGCCAGGCTCTGCAGCTCACGCCTGTAACCCCAGCATTTTGGGAGACGGACGTGGGCGGATCATTTGAGGTCAAGAGTTTGAGACCAGCCTGGCCAACATGGTGAAACTTTGTGTCTACTAAAAATACAAAAATTAGCGGTGCATGGTGGCGGGTGCCTGTAGTCTCAGCTACTGGGGAGGCTGAGGCAGGAGAATCGCTTGAACCTGGGAGGCGGGGGTTGCGGTGAGCTGAGGTTGCAGTGAGCTAAGATCACACCACTGCACTTCAGCCTGAGCGATAGAGTGAGACTCATCTAAAAAAAAAAAAAGCCTGCCGGGCATGGTAGCTCAAGCCTGTAATCCCAGCACTTTGGGAGGCCAAGACGGGCGGATCACGAGGTCAGGAGATTGAGACTATCCTGGCTAACACAGTGAAACCCCGTCTCTACTAAAAAGTACAAAAAACTAGCCGGGCGAGGTGGGGGGCCCCTGTAGTCCCAGCTACTCAGGAGGCTGAGGCAGGAGAATGGTGTGAACCTGGGAGGCGGAGCTTGCAGTGAGCCCAGATCGGGCCACTGCACTCCAGCCTGGGGGACAGACCGAGATTCCATCTCAAAAAAAAAAAAAAGCCAATGGAGTTTTTCTTTCCCACATTTCCTCAGCTCACAGTGGCCCTGCTCCTGGCTGCTGAATCTCTATATAGACAAGACTCACCAAGTGAGTAATAAAGACTCCAGCAGATGCAACAAATGAGGTTATGCTGACAGTGAGAAAACAAAACAAACCAAACCAAAACAAACCAAACTACATGGTTTGGCCAGAAACTGAACCTAGGGAAGAGGAAGAAATTCCGCCTGAATCACTAATGCTGCTAGTTTTAAAAATTCTGCTTAGCTTACG
>NW_022304622.1:0-1224 GCF_002776525.5 Piliocolobus tephrosceles | reverse complement strand
ATCTCCTAATGCTATCCCTCCCCCTCACTCCCCACAATAGGACCCAGTGTGTGATGATCCCCTTCTTGTATCCAAGTGTACTCATTGTTCAATTCGCACCTATGAGTGAGAACATGCGGTATTTGGTTTTCAGTTCTTGCGACAGTTTGCTGAGAATGATGGTTTCCAGCTGCATCCATGTCCCTACAAAGCACACAAACTCATCTTTTTTATGCCTGCATAGTATTTTTATGCCTGCATAGTATTCCATGGTGTATATGTGCCACATTTTCTTAATCCAGTCTGTCACTGATGGACATTTGGGTTGATTCCAAGTCTTTGCTATTGTGAATAGTGCAACAATAAACTTACGTGTGCATATGTTTTTATAGCAGCATGATTTATAATCCTTTGGGTATATCCCCAGTAATGGAATGGCTGGGTCAAATGCTACTTCTAGTTCTGGATCCTTGAGGAATCGCCACACTGTTTTCCACAATGGTTGAAGTAGTTTACAGTCCCACCAACAGTGTAAAAGTGTTCCTATTTCTCCACATCCTGTCCAGCACCTGTTGTTTCCTGATTTTTTAATGATTGCCATTCTAACTGGTGTGAGATGGTATCTCATTGTGGTTTTAATTTGTATTTCTCTGATGACGAGTGATGAGAAGCATTTTTTCATCTGTCTGTTGGCTGTATGAATGTCTTCTTTTCAGAAGTGTCTGTTCATATCCTTTGCCCACTGTTTGATGGGGTTGTTTGTTTTTTTCTTGTAAATTTGATTGAGTTCTTTGTAGGTGCTGGATATGAACGATGAGTTCTGAGATTCCTTAGGCAGCAGCACTCTGTGCCTGAGGGTGAGGAAGTACTCGGGGGTCAGCATTCCCCTCGTGCAGGGCCCACCCTCCGGCCACGTAACCCTGTGGACTTGAGCAACTGAAGTCTCTGCAGGAAGTCTCTGCAGGAAGTCTCTTGCCCACAGACCAGATCTTGCTGCAGTGGAGGTGGACCTTGGCATCCAGGTGCCCCTCGGAGCCTGTGATAGGAATGATGGTAACGAGTACCTCGCTAGCTTCCAGCAAGACTCTCAGGATCACAAACCAGGCCTTCATATGAGCCTGTCGCCAGTTGGAGGCCTTAGAACCCCAGAGGGAGCAGCCCACCCCGAACGAACCATGTGGAGTCAGTTCACATAGATCACGTCCTCCGCATCAGCCCCCTCAAAGCCAAAGATCTCCAGCACTT
>NW_022304619.1:0-1347 GCF_002776525.5 Piliocolobus tephrosceles | reverse complement strand
TCACACATCGCAATGCAGTTTCTTAGAAGGCTTCTTTCCAGTCTCTGTCTGAGCATATATCCTTTTTCACCGTAGGCCTCAATGAGCTCCCAAATATCACATTGCAGAATCCACGACAAGACTCTTAGCAAACTGTTCCAAGAAGGGAAGCGTGGAACTCTGTGTGATGAAGCCACACAGAAGACAGCAATCTCTCAGAAAGCTATTCTCTAGTTGTTCTCTGAGAATACTTGCTTTTTCACAAGGGGCCCGATTTGGCTCCCAAATAACACTGAGCAGGTTCCACGAAAAGAGGGTTAGCAAACTGCTTCCTGAGGAATAAGTTGTAACTCTGTGAGATGAATTCACAGATCAAAAAGAAATTTCTCAGAAAGCATCTCTCTCACTTTGAACTGATGATATTTCCTTTATTAGCGTAGGCCTCAAAGCCATCCAAAGAAATCTTTCTTAGGTTCCTCAAAGACAGTGTTAATGGCCTGCTTCAAGAAACATAAGTGTAACTCTGTGAGATGAATTCACACATCAACAAGAAATTTCTAAGGAAGCCTCTTTCTAGTTTTCATAGGAGGATAATTCCTTTGTCACCATTAGTTTCACTGCACTAAGAAATATCCCATTGCAGATTTCCAGAAAACTGTGTTGGCAAAATGTTGGCTGAAGAGAAGCGTGTAAACGTGGACATTCACACATCGCAATGCAATTTCTCAGAAGGCCTCTTTCCAGTGTCTTTCTGAGGATATATCATTTTTCACCATAGCCCTCAATGAGCTCCCATGTATCACATTGCAGAATCCACGACAAGAATCTTAGCAAACTGTTCGAAGAAGGGAAGGGTGGAACTCTGTGTGATGAAGCCACATATCAGAAAGCAATCTCTCCGAAAGCTATTGTCTAGTTGTTCTATGATGATACTTGCTTTTTCACAATGGGACCGAATTGGCTCCCAAATATGACTGTGCAGGTTCCACGAAAAGAGGGTTAGGAAACTGCTTCCTGAGGAATAAGTTTTAACTCTGTGAGATGAATTCGGAGATCACGAAAAAATTTCTCAGAAAGCTTCTCTCTCGTATTGAACTCATGATATTTCCTTTATCAGCGTAGGCCTCAAAGCAATCCAAAGTAACTTTTCTTAGGTTCTTCAAAGACAGTGTTAATGGCCTGCTCCATGAAACATAAGTGTAACTCTGTGAGGTGAATTCACACATCAACAAGAAGTTTCTAAGGAAACTTCCTTCCAGGTTTCATAGGAGGATACTTCCTTTGTCACGATTAGCTTCACTGCGCTAAGAAATATCCCATTGCAGATTTCCAGAAAACTGTGTTGGCAAACTGTTTGCCGAAGAGAAA
>NW_022304618.1:0-5157 GCF_002776525.5 Piliocolobus tephrosceles | reverse complement strand
GAGAGACAGTTTGTTATAATTTCTGTTCTTTTACATTTGCTGAGGAGTGCTTTACTTCCAATTATGTGGTCAATTTTGGAATAAGTGTGATGTGGTGCTGAGAAGAATGTATATTCTGTTGACTTGGGGTGGAGAGTTCTATAGATGTCTATTAGGTCCGCTTGGTGCAGAGATGAGTTCAATTCCTGGATATCCTTGTTAACTTTCTGTCTCGTTGATCTGTCTAATGTTGACAGTGGAGTGTTGAAGTCTCCCATTATTATTGTATGGGAGTCTAAGTCTCTTTGTAAGTCTCTAAGGACTTGCTTTATGAATCTGGGTGCTCCTGTATTGGGTGCATATATATTTAGGATAGTTAGCTCTTCCTGTTGAATTGATCCCTTTACCATTATGTAATGGCCTTCTTTGTCTCTTTTGATCTTTGATGGTTTAAAGTCTGTTTTATCAGAGACTAGGATTGCAACCCCTGCTTTTTTTTGTTCTCCATTTGCTTGGTAGATCTTCCTCCATCCCTTTATTTTGAGCCTATGTATGTCTCTGCATGTGAGATGTGTCTCCTGAAGACAGCAGACTGATGGGTCTTGACTCTTTATCCAGTTTGCCAGTCTGTGTCTTTTAATTGGAGCATTTAGTCCATTTACATTTAAGGTTAATATTGTTATGTGTGAACTTGATCCTGCCATTATGATATTAACTGGTTATTTTGCTCATTAGTTGATGCAGTTTCTTCCTAGCCTCGATGGTCTTTACATTTTGGCATGTTTTTGCAATGGCTGGTACCGGTTGTTCCTTTCCATGTTTAGGGCTTCCTTCAGGGTCTCTTGTAAGGCAGGCCTGGTGGTGACAAAATCGCTAAGCATTTGCTTATCTGTAAAGGATTTTATTTCTCCTTCACTTATGAAACTTAGTTTGGCTGGATATGAAATTCTGGATTTAAAATTCTTTTATTTAAGAACGTTGAATATTGGCCCCCACTCTCTTCTGGCTTGTAGAGTTTCTGCTGAGAGATCTGCTGTCAGTCTGATGGGCTTCCCTTTGTGGGTAACCCGACCTTTCTCTCTGGCTGCCCTTAAGATTTTTTTCCTTCATTTCAACTTTGGTGAATCTGGCAATTATGTGTCTTGGAGTTGCTCTTCTGGAGGAGTATCTTTGTGGCGTTCTCTGTATTTCCTGAATTTGAATGTTGGCCTGCCCTGCTAGGTTGGGGAAGTTCTCCTGGATGATATCCTGTAGAGTGTTTTCCAATTTGGTTCCATTTTCCCCCTCACTTTCAGGCACCCCAATCAGACGTAGATTTGGTCTTTTTACATAATCCCATACTTCTTGCAGGCTTTGTTCATTTCTTTTTCTTCTTTTTTCTTTTGGTTTCTCTTCTCGCTTCATTTCATTCATTTGATCCTCCATCGCTGATACTCTTTCTTCCAGTTGATCGAATCGGTTACTGAAGCTTGTGCATTTGTCACGTATTTCTCGTGTCATGGTTTTCATCTCTGTCATTTCGTTTATGACCTTCTCTGCATTAATTAGTCTAGCTGTCAATTCTTCCACTCTTTTTTCAAGATTTTTAGTTTCTTTGCGCTGGGTACGTAATTCCTCCTTTAGCTCTGAGAGGTTTGATGGACTGAAGCCTTCTTCTCTCATCTCATCAAAATCATTCTCTGACCAGCTTTGATCCGTTGCTGGCGATGGGCTGTGCTCCTTTGCAGGAGGAGATGCGCTCTTATTTTTTGAATTTCCAGCTTTTCTGCCCTGTTTTTCCCCATCTTTGTGGTTTTATCTGTCTCTGGTCTTTGATGATGGTGACGTACTGATGGGGTTTTGGTATAGGGTCCTTCCTGTTTGATAGTTTTCCTTCTGACAGTCAGGACCCTCAGCTATAGGTCTGTTGGAGATTGCTTGAGGTCCACTCCAGACCCTGTTTGCCTGGGTATCAGCAGCAGAGGTTGCAGAAGATAGAATATTGCTGAACAGCGAGTGCACCTGTCTGATTCTTGCTTTGGAAGCTTCCTCTCAGGGGTGTACTCCACCCTGTGAGGTGTGGGGTGTCAGACTGCCCCTAGTGGGGGATGTCTCCCAGTTAGGCTACTCAGGGGTCAGGGACCCACTTGAGCAGGCTGACTGCCCCTTCTCAGATGTCAACCTCCGTGTTGGGAGATCCACTGCTCTCTTCAAAGCTGTCAGACAGAGTCGTTCACGTCTGCACAGGCTTCTGCTCCTTTAGCTGAGCCCTGTCCCCAGAGGCGGAGTCTACAGAGACAGGCAGGTTTCCTTGAGCTGCTGTGAGCTCCACCCAGTTCGAGGTTCCCAGCGGCTTTATTTACCTACTTAAGCCTTAGTGATGGCAGGCGCCCCTCCCCCAGCCTCGCTGCTGCCTTGCGGTTAGATTGCCACAGACTGCTGTGTTAGCAAGGAGGGAGGCTCCGTGGGCGTGGGACCCTCCCGGCCAGGTGTGGGATATAATCTCCAGTGTGCCGGTGTTACAGCGCAGTATTGGGGTGGGAGTTACCCGATTTTCCAGGTGTTGTGTGTCTCAGTTCCCCTGGCTAGGAAAAGGGACTCCCTTCCCCCTCGCGCTTCCCAGGTGAGGCGATGCCTCGCCCTGCTTCAGCTCTCGCTGGTCAGGCTGCAGCAGCTGACCCGCATGGATTGTCCGGCACCCCCAAGTGAGATGACCCCAGTACCTCAGTTGGAAATGCAGAAATCACCGGTCTTCTGTGTCGCTCACGCTGGGAGATGGAGACTGAAGCTGTTCCTATTCGGCCATCTTGCTCTGCCCCCCCTCTTCTTCAAATTTTGTAAGTTACTTTTTTATTCATACAAAGTATTTTATGCATTTATGGGGTACATGTATTTGTTAAATGCATAGAATGTGTTGAGTCAGGATATTTGGAGTATCCATCACCTTGAGTTATTTATTTATTTATTTATTTATTTATTTATTTATTTATTTGAGACGGAGTCTTGCTTTGTCGCCCAGACGGGAGTACAGTGGTGTGGTCTTAGCTCACTGCAACCTCCACCTCCTGGGTTCAGGTGATTCTTCTGCCTCTGCACCCCCCAAGTAGCTAAGATTACAGGCATGTGCCACCAGGCCTGGCCAATTTTTGTATTTTTAGTAGAGATGGGGTTTCACCATGTTGGCCAGGCTGGTCTCAAACTTCTGACCTCAAGTGATCCACCCGCCTCAGCCTCCCAAAGCGCTGGGAATACAGGTGTGAGCCACCGCGCCTGGCCCCCCTTGAGTATTTATTATGTCTGTGTTAGTAACATTTCAAGTCCTCTTTTACAGATATGTTGAAATATTCAGTACATTGTTGCTAGCTATAGCCACCCTACTCTGCAGTTGAACATTGTGGCTTATTTGTTCTATCTAACTGTATATTTGTACCCACTAACCAACCTCTCTTTATTCAAACCCCTCCAACGCACACACCCTTCCCAGCCTCTGGTGTCTATCATTCTATTCTCTGTCTCCATGAGATCAGTTCTTTAGGCTCCCCATGAGTGAGAACAACATATATGTGTATTTTTAATTCATTTTTTTCCATTCAGTTCTATATCAGTCTTCAAATTTTTTTAAATGCCTATAGAACAATCTTTTTTAAACATGTGCTGTAATTTATGTAGCCATTTTTTTGTAGAACATTAGGGCATTTTCAATTTTTCAGCACTGTAGGTTGCAATAGTGTGAGTATAATGAACACTAACCTTTTATTCATATGTCTGAGAATTTCCTAAGAATGAATTACTCAAAGCAGCATTACATTTAAAACCATTGGTATGCTTAAGCGGACTGCTTTCCTGAAGGGTGTTTTAGTTAGCAGACAGTGAGAGAGCTGAGTAGCACATCTCTTCAACATACTTGCTTAGGTGCAGAGTATCTCCAGAATACAGATGAGGACACTTGTGAACTTGAAGCACGACAGTAGCAGAACCCACGTGCTTATTTGAGTATTTGGGGGCAAATAGGCTCGTTTTTTGGTGTTTTTTGTTTGTTTGTTTTTGTTTTTGTTTTGAGACAGAGTCTCACTGTGTCACCCAGGCTGGAGTGCAGTGGAACGATCTTGGCTCACTGCAACCTTCACCTCCCGGATTCAAGTCATTCTTCTGCCTCAGCCTCCTGAGTAGCTAGGACTACAGGTGTGCACGCCCATGCCTGGTTAATTAATTTATTTTATTTTAGAGACAGGGTTTCACCGTGTTAGCCAGGATGGTCTCAATCTCCTGACCTCGTGATCTGCCTGCTTTGGCCTCCCAAAGTGAATTTTTGTATTTTTAATGGAGATGAGGTTTCACCATGTTGGTCAGACTGGTCTTGAACTCCTAACCTCAGGTGATCTGCCCACATCTGCCTCCCAAAGTGCTGGCATTACAGGCATGACCCACCATGCTTGACCTCAATTATCTTCAAAATCAACAATCGTATATTGAAAAATGTGGCCAGGCACAGTGACTCAAGCCTGTAAACCCAGAACTTTGGGAGGCCAAGGTGGGTGGATCACTTGAGGTCAGGAGTTCAAGACCAGCCTGGCCAACATGGTGAAACCCCATCTCTATAAAAAATACAAAATTAGCTGGGCGTGGTGGTGTGCACCTTTGTAATCCCTGTTACCCTGGAGGCTGAGGCAGGAGAATCACTTGAATCCGGGAGGAGGAGGACTGGGCCACTGCACTCCAGCCTGGGCAACAAGGTGAGACTCCGCGTCTCAAGACAGACAAACAAATAAATAAATAAAGACAATTGAAGCTGATTTTCCCTTAGATTCTCCAAAGAAAGAACTTCTATATGGAAAGAGGCAGATTACTGGAAGGAGTAAATAATTCGCAGGCAACTCATAAGCCCTGAGCTCTAGTCTGTCTCTGCCAATTAAATGCTATGGAACTTTTGGGCAAATCATTTAAAATATCTGGGTTTCAGATGATTCAGTTCCAGATGAGTGGGTCCAACCCCAGAATCTTCTCATGTGTCTTAGTGATTGTGAGCTAATGATGTTTGATGGAGCCTTATCTGTTGAGATTTTGGAGGCTTGGGTTAAAGGTGTGTCCTTCAAAGCATTTTTTTTCTCTCAGGCATACCAGAGGTGAGAGTCCCAGACCACAAAGATAGTATAAATTTGAACTGCAAATACAGGAGAAAAATGATTCGTTATTAAAATG
>NW_022304617.1:0-1081 GCF_002776525.5 Piliocolobus tephrosceles | reverse complement strand
GACAAAGTGAATAGATACTAAAATGAAACTCATGCTGGTTGTTGTGTTGTTTTCTGCCAATATCCATAAAATTGTTGCAGACCAATTTATGGGACTGCAAGCAGGGTAATATCTCAGATGCTTCACGTTCCTTGGTAGAAATTTAGACCTAAAATTTTCACTGTCTTTAGCAACAACACAACACCTATTGTTGCATATCTCTATATCAATTCTTGCATGAGTATTTTGATCTCATTTTCTTTTACTTTAGATTACTGGAGGAAAGTTTATAATATGTCATAATTTGTGATGCAAAGCATGCAAGTATAATATATGTATAGGTGGGTACATAAATATTGAGATTAAGATTTAAGATATAAATATTGGTTCTTTGGAATGCTTTTTTTTTTATTGAAGAAGAATGGATCTGATACTAAGAAAAAAGGAGAAGCAATAAAAAATAAATACTGGCTACTAGTTTCCTGATTTCTTCCCTATTCACTTTATACCTTTGATATCTTTGTATTTTTGAGTGCCCTAGTTTTATTCCTTGTTAATTGTGAGGAAATAAGAGCTGTGATAAAAGCTGAGGAGATATAAGAGAAAACAGAGTAAAAGAAGAATGGCAGAGAGACAGAAAGGAAAAATCCAGAGATAAATTAAAAATTGGATTATCTCCCTTCTGTCTTCTCATGGTTCTTTACTCTGCTTTCTGTACTCTGATAATGAATACATGTTAACTTTGTACCAAGTTGACATTTAGAGGGGAATTTTAAGTGGATCCCTTCTGACTCAGCAACTTCGTACATTTGATAATGCTCATTGTTTTACGTACATACACGGATTATTTCTGGCTTCACGTGGGAATCTCAGTTTGCCTAGATCTGAAAGTTTTTTTTCTAGCTTAAGAGTAGCATTTTGGGAATATAGACTGGGATCTACATTTGGAGTGTTTTGTTGTACAGAAATGATGAAAAAGTCTTTTCTTTTCTTTTTTTTTAATTTTTATTTTTTTAAATGATACTTTAAGTTCTAGGGTACAAGTGCATAGCATGCAGGTTTGTTACATATGTATACTTGTGCTATGTTGGTGTGCTGCACC
>NW_022304616.1:10235-11978 GCF_002776525.5 Piliocolobus tephrosceles | reverse complement strand
GGATAAGTCTCAAAAAGTCATGAAGGCTCTGTCAGAGCCTTCATGAAACCTGTCAGAAAGAGGGTTAAATATGTCACAGCCAGGTGGGGTGATCATGCCTGTAATCCCTGCACTTTGGGAGGCTCAGGTGGGCAGATCACTTGAGGCCAGGAGTTCTAGACCAGCCTGGACAACATGGCAAGATCCTGTCTCTACAAAAAATAAAAAAATTAGCCAGGCAGGGTGGCACTTGCTTGTAGCCCCAGCTACTTGGAAAGCTGAGGCAGGAGGATTACCTGAGCCTGGGAGGTTGAGGCTATAGTGAGCTATGACTGTGACACTGCACTCAAGCCTGGGCAACAGTGCAAGACCCTGTCTCGAAATTTAAAAATGTCACAGCCGGGCATGGTGGCTCACACCTGTAATCCCAGCATTTTGGGAGGCCAAGGCAGGCGAATCATTTGAGGTCAGGTGTTCAAGACCAGCCTGGCCAACATGGTGAAACCCTATCTCTACTAAAAATACAAAAATTAGCCAAGCATGGTGGCAAGCACCTGTAATTCCAGCTACTTGGGAGGCTGAGGCATGAAAATCGCTTGGACCAGAGAAGCGGAGATTGCAGTGAGCCGAGATGGCGCCACTGCACTCCACGCTTGGCAATAAAGCGAGACTGTCTCCAAACAAACGAACAAACAAAAATGTCTCAAAGGTTCTCTAACACATTGAAGAGGTCTCAAACACGTCAAAAGCAGTCTGGAATATGGCAGAAAAGGACTCAAGCTTGTCAGGAAATATCCAGAACAGAGAGGAAGATTTTCATATACTTGAGGAAGCATTACAAACAGGTCTGGAGGTTTCTCAAAATAGTAAGGAAGAGTTACAAATGAGTCAGGAAGAGTCTTAAATAGAAATGGAGTGTGCCTGATACAACCTAGAGTGTCAGCATGTCAGAAACGATCTCAGGCTGGGCACAGTGGCTCACACCTGTCATCCCAGAACTTTGGGAGGCCAAGGTGGCCAGATCACTTGAGATCAGGAGTTTGAGACCAGCCTGGCCAACATGGTGAAACCCCGACTCTACCAAAAATACAAAAATTACCCGGGCTTGGTGGCACATGCCTGTAATCCCAGCTACTCGGGAGGCTGAGGCAGGAGAATCGCTTGAACCCAGGAGGCAGAGGCTGCAGTGAGCCGAGATCATGCCAACTGCACTCCAGCCTGGGAGATACAGCAAGACTCAGTCTTAAAACAAACAAACAAAAATGTTGCTAATGTTCTCTATCACATTAAAGAGGCCCCAAACACATCAAAAACAGTCTCAAATATGACAGAAAAGGACTCAAGCTTGTCAGGAAATATCCAGAACAGAGAGGAAGAGTTTCATATACATGAGGAAGCATTACAAACAGACCTCCAGGTCTGGAGGTTTCTCAGTAGTAAGGAAGAGTTACAAATAAGTCAGGAAGAGTCTTAAAAAGAAATGGAGTGGCCGGGCGCGGTGGCTCAAGCCTGTAATCCCAGCACTTTGGGAGGCCGAGACAGGCGGATCACGAGGTCAGGAGATTGAGACCATCCTGGCTAACATGGTGAAACCCTGTCTCTACTAAAAAATACAAAAAACTAGCCGGGCGAGGTGACGGGCGCCTGTAGTCCCAGCTACTCCGGAGGCTGAGGCAGGAGAATGGCATAAACTCGGGAGGCAGAGCTTGCAGTGAGCTGAGATCCAGCCACTGCACTCCAGCTTGGGCGACAGAGTGAGACTCC
>NW_022304616.1:9572-10135 GCF_002776525.5 Piliocolobus tephrosceles | reverse complement strand
CCTGATACAACCTAGAGAGTCAGCATGTCAGAAATGATCTCCAGCTGTCAGGTGGGGTTGCAAAAAAACATCAGGAAGAATCGCAAATACATCGGGAAGAGTGGCAAACATATCAGGAGGTGTTGCAAAGAGAGAGGAAGAGTCTCACATGCATCAGGAATCTTCTCAAACAAGTCTCAAAGGCCTCAAAGTAGTCAGGAGGAGTATTAAGTATGCAAATAAAGGGTGCCAAAAGAAAGAAAAAGACCGAAATACCTCAGGAATGCTCTCAAACTTGTCAGGAGAGATTTCAAGTAAGTTGGGAAGGGTCTTGAGCAAGTCAGAGACGATTCCTAACAGGGTAGAAAGTCACAGAGAAGTCATGGATGCTTGGCCGGGCACAGTGGCTCCCGCCTGTAATCCCAGCACTTTGGGAGGCCAAGGCGGGAAGATCACTTGAGGTCAGGAGTTCGAGACCAGCCTGGCCAACATGGCAAAACCCCATCTCCACCAAAAATATAAAAAATTAGCCAGGTGGTGGGCGCCTGTAATCCCAGCTACTCAGGAGGCTGAGGCAAAAGAAT
>NW_022304616.1:3776-9472 GCF_002776525.5 Piliocolobus tephrosceles | reverse complement strand
GTCTAAAGAAAGAAAGAAAGAAAGAAAGAAAGAAAGAAAGAAAGAAAGAAAGAAAGAAAGAAAGAAGTCATGGATGCTCTAAGACATGTCAGGAAGGGATTTAAATACATCAGGAGGGTTCCCAAATATGCGAGGAAGGTTCTTGAACGTGACAGGGAGGGTCTCAAACTTCTCAGGAACTGTCCAGAACAGAGAGGACTTATGGATTTGAGAAATACATCAGGAAGCAACTCAAACAAGTCAAGAATGTTCTCAAGGTAGTAAGGACGAGCCGTAAATAAGTCAGTAAGGTTTACCAAACTGAAGAAAAAGTCTCAAATTCACTGAATGAGTCTCAACCTTGCCAGGGAGTTTCTCAAATAATTTGGGAAGGGTCTCAAGCCAGTTAGAAAAGATCTCATGTATGTCAGTAAGAATTTCAAAAATGTTCTGAAGAGTCTCAAATATGTCAGGAAGAATTTCAAATAGAAAAGGAAGGAGGCTAGGTGCCATGGCTCATGCCTGTAATCCCAGCACTTTGGGAGGCCAAGGCAGGTGGATCACCTGAGGTCAGGAGTTCAAGACCAGCCTGGCCGACATGGTGAAACCCCGTCTCTACTAAAAACACAAAAATTAGCTGGTGAGGTGGCAGATGCCTGTAATCCCAGCTACTCAGGAGGTTGAGGCAGGAGAATCACTTGAACCCGTGAGGCGGAGGTTGCAGTGAGCCCAGATCACGCCACTGCAGTCCAGCCTGGGCTACAGAGTGAGACTCTGTCTCAAAAAAAAAAAAAAAGAAAGAAAGAAAGAAAAAGAAAAGGAAGGTTCTCAAACCATCAAGAATGATTACATAAAGACAAACAGAGTCTCAATATGTCATAATGGTCTCAAACAGTCAGGAAATGTCTCAAAGACATCAAGAAAATTCTCAAAGACATCAGAAAGAGTAGCAAACATGTCAGGAACAGTCTCAAACATAGGACAAGTCTCAAACAAATTAGGAATGGCCTCAAACATGTCAAGAAGTATCTCCAACAAGTCAGGATGCTTCTCAAAACAGAGAAAAAATGTCTCAAATACTTCAGGAATGATCACATAGGTGTCAGGAAGGGTCTCAAATATGTCGAGAAGTCATGCAGGTCAGAAAAGGCTTCAAAAACATCAAAGGAGGGCCTCAAAATCATCAGGAAGTCTTAAATACACTAGAAAGAGTCTCAAATATGACAGAAGTGTTCCTAAGAGAGAGGAAGAGTCTGGAATCTATTACAAATTCTCTCAAACCAGACTGAAAGGATCTCACAGTAGTTAGGAAAAGCATTACATCTGTCAATAAGGGTCAGTAATGGTCTGATATAGTTTGTCTGTGTCCGCATCCAAAACTCAAATTGTAGCTCCCATAATTCCCATGTCCTGTGGGAGGGACCCGGTGGGAAGTAATTGAATCGTGGGGGTGGGTCTTTCCTGTGCTGTTCTCGTGATAGTGAATAAGTCTCACAAGATCTGATGGTTTTATAAAGGGGAGTTCCCCTGCTTTTGCTTGCCTGCCACCATGCAAGACGTGACTTTGCTCCTCCTTTGCCTTCCGCCATGATTGTGAGGCCTCCCCAGCCATGTGCAACTGTGAGTCCATTAAACTTCTTTCCTTTATAAATTACCCAGTCTCGGGTACGTCTTTGTTAGCAGCATGAGACCAGACTAATACATAGTCTCATATACATACAGAAAGGTTTTAACGTTTCAGCAAGGGACGTAAATGAGTTGGGAAGCATCTCAAACATCGAAAAATGTCTCTACCATGTCACAAAGAGTCTCAAAGAAGCCTCAGACAGGTTTAAAACAGTCTTATATATGTCATAAACTCAAATATGACAAGGAGGGTCTCAAACACACCAGGAGGAATCTAAACATGTTAGGGAGTGTCTGAGTCTTCTGAGGGTCTTATCTAGAAGAGAGAGGAAGGATCTCTATTCCATCAGCAGTCCTCTCAGACTAGTCTAGAAGGGCTCAAAGTAGTCAGCAAGAGCTTTAAATATGTCAGTAATGGTCTCAAACAGAGAGAAAGAGATACAAATACCTTTGGATAGGTCTTGAACATGTCAGAAAAGAGACCTAATATGTCAGTTAGAGTCTCAAACAAGTCATGAAGGATGTCAAACATGTCAGGAAGAGATTTAAATACAAAAGGAAGGTTTTTGAATATGTCAGAGAGCCTCCAACATGAGGCGAAAGGTCTCAACTTCTCAAAAAGTTTTTAGAAGAACAATGAAGAACAATGAAGGGTCTCAAATATATCAGGAACCATCTCAAACACATCATGAAGGTTCTCAAACAGGTCAGGAAGTCTAAAATAACTTCTAAATACATCAGGAAGATTCTCAAATAAGTCAGAATAGGCTGGGTGTTGTGGCTCACACCTATAATCCCAGCACTTTAGGAGGCCAAGACAGGTGGATCACCTGAGGTCAGGAGTTCGAGACCAGTCTGGCCAACATGGTGAAACCCCATCTCTACTAAACTTATAAAAATTAGCCAGGCATAGTGGTGGTGCCTGTAATCCCAGCTACTCGGGAGGCTGAGGCAGGACAATCGCTTAAATCCAGAAGGCGGAGATTGCAGTGAGCCAAGATCGTGCCACTGCACTCCAGCCTAGGGAACACAGTGAGACTCTATCTCAAAAAAAAAAAATGTGTACTTGCATGTTTATCCCAGCAATATTCACAATAGCAAAGATAGGGAATCAACCTAAGTGTCTGTCAATGGATGACTGGATTAAAAAATGTGATATACTGGCCGGGCGCGGTGGCTCAAGCCTGTAGTCCCAGTACTTTGGGAGGCTGAGACGGGCGGATCATGAGGTCAGGAGATCAAGACCATCCTGGCTAACACGGTGAAACCCCGTCTCTACTAAAAATACCAAAACTAGCCCGGCGAGGTGGCAGGCGCCTGTAGTCCCAGCTACTTGGGAGGCTGAGGCAGGAGAATGGCGTGAACCCGAGAGGCGGAGCTTGCAGTGAGCTGAGATCCGGCCACTGCACTCCAGCCCGGGCTACAGAGCAAGACTCCCTCTCAAAAAAAAAAAAAAGAAGAAGAAGAAGAAATACTATGGGCCAGTGCATGGTGGCTCATGCCTGTAATCCCAACATCTGGGGAAGCCCAGGCAGGCAGATTGCTTGAGCCTAGGAGTTGGAGACCAGCCTGGACAACATGGCACTATCCTATCTCTACCAAAAGTACAAAAACTTAGCCAGGCTTGGTGGTGTGCTCCTATAGTCCCAGCTACCCTGGAGGCTGAGGTGGGAGGATCGATTGAGAACAGAAGATCAAGGCTGCAGTGAACCATGCTTTCGCCACTGCACTCCAGGCTGGGTGACAGAGCGAGACCCTGTCTCAAACAAAAAAAAAGAAAAGAAAAAAGATATACTATGAACAACTGTATGCCAACAAATTAGATAACTTACATGAAATAGACAAATACCTAGGATACAAACTACCAAAACGGACTCAAAAAGAAGTAAAGAATATAAATAGACCTATAACAAGTAAAGAGATTAATTAATAATCAAACAACTGTTCGCAAAGAAAAGCTGAGGTCCGGATGGCTTCACTGATGAATTCTACCAAACATTTAAACATTTAAAGAATTAATACCAATTATTCAGCAACTCTTCCAAAAAACAGAAGAGGAAGGAATACTCAGTTCTCTCTATGAGGCCAGTATTACCCTGATACCAAAACCAGACAGACATCCCGAGAAAAAAAAACTACAGGCCAATATCCCTTATGCATATAGACGCCCCACAAAATCGGCCAATTATCAGCTATATATTGTGTGTGTGTATATATATTTTGTTGTTGTTGTTTGTTTGTTTGAGACGGAGTTTTGCTTTTGTCACCCAGGCTGGAGTACAATGGCAATCTCCGCTCACGGCAACCTCCACCTCCCAGGTTCAAGCAATTCTCCTGCCTCAGCCTCCTGAGTAGCTGGGATTACAGGCATGCGCCACCATGGCCGGCTAATTTTTTTGTATTTTTAGTAGAGACAGGGTTTCTCCATGTTGGTCAGGCTGGTCTCGAACTCCCAACCTCAGGTGATCCGCCCGCCTCGGCCTCCCAAAGTGCTAGAATTACAGGCGTAAGCCACCGCACTCAGTCTATTTTTTAAAATTATGTTTTAATTTTTAAAATTTAAAAAAATTTTAAAAGCATGATGTTTTGACATCTTAAAAAAACTTCTCTAGCTGAGGAGAAATTGTCCTTCCCTCGTAGAGTCAATTCTTAAAGATAACAAAGGCCCCAGCCAGGAGCATGTCTTTGATATGCAAACTAACCAATCCAGCGCCATCCCTCCTCTATCTGGCTCATGAACCCCAGGAGGCAGTATTCCTTGGCCTTAATCATCCCAGTATCAAGTGCCAGGCAACTAGGAACCACCACTGCAGCTCAAAACCCTCCAAAATTCTTCAAACTAACCAAACTGTTCACCTTGCCCTGCCTTGCCTCTCCTGCGGAAACCCCAATAAACCTAAACCTTCTCCTTACTCCTGTCTTCTGCCTTCTGGCCATTCCGGTGCCTTTCCCATGTGGCCCTGTGTGGTCTGCCATCCCTCCTGTCTCCAAGACCTGGGAGCATAATAAACCTTGTTTTCTCCTGAGCTTCTCCTGTGTCTCCTTTTGTGGCCACACCTGACTGACCATCTCATAAAAATACAAAACACTAAGAAATCAAATCTAGCAATGTCTTAAAAGGGTTAGGCAGCATGATCAAGTGGGATTTATCTATTCCAGGAATGCAAAGTTGGTCTAACATCTAAAAATCAGTTATTGTAATATACCATATCAATAGAGTAGAAACAAAACCCACAGGAACATCTAAATCGATACAGAAAAAGCATTTGTCAAAATCCAACATTTTCATGATAAATAACACTCGACAAATTAGGAATAGAAGGAAATTTCTACAACCTGATAAAGGACATCTATGAAAAACCCACAGCTAACTTCACACATAATGTTGAAAAACTGGCTGCCTTTCCCCTAAGGTCAGGAACAGGACAAGTATATTTGCTCTCACTGCTTCTAGTCAACCTTGTACTGAAGGTTCTGCCTAGGGCAATTTGGCCAGGAAAAGAAATAAAAAACACCCAGATCGGAAAGGAAGCAGTATAGCTATCTCTATTTACAGATGACATGATCTTACATGAAAAAAAAAAAAAAAAAAAAAAAAAAAAAAAACCAAGATTTTTTTTAAATCCACTTAAAAAAACAAACTATTAGAACTAATAAACAAATTCAGCAAGGGTGCAGGATACAAGTTCAATAAACAGAAATCAATTTTATTTCTCTACACTTGCAGTGAACAATTTCTGACTTGTTTGTCACTATTCCCAACATGTTTTCAGTCCTTCCTGACTTTTTGAGACTTTTTCTCACGTATTAGAGACTCTTTCTGTATGTGTGAGATCCCTTATGAGGTATTTAAAATTTTTCCTGGCCAGGCGCGGTGGCTCAAGCCTGTAATCCCAGCACTTTGGGAGGCTGAGGGAGGTGGATCACCTGAGGTCAGGAGTGCAATACCAGCCTGGGCAACATGGTGAAACCCCGTCTCTACAAAAATACAAAAATTAGCTGGGCATGATGGTGGGTGCCTGTAATCCCAGCTACCTGGGAGGTTGAGGCAGGAGAATTGCTTGAACCTGGGAGGCAGAGGTTGCAGTGAG
>NW_022304616.1:0-3676 GCF_002776525.5 Piliocolobus tephrosceles | reverse complement strand
AAAAAAAAAAAAAAAAAAAAATTCCTGACTACTTTATATCCATGCCTTACAAATTTGACATTCTTTCTGACTCTTTGAGACCCTTTCCTACTCTGATCAGGAAGAGTCATACACATCAGACCCTCCCTGAAATGTATAAGACTCTTCATGATAAAAGCAGGAGATACCACTTCTCACCCACTAGGATGGGTAGAATCAATCAGATAACAACAAGTGTTGGTGAGGGTATGGAGAAATCAGAACTCTCACACACTGCTGGTGGGACTGTAAAATGGTGCAGCCACTTTGAAAAATAGTCTGGCAGTTCCTCAAACATTAGACATAAATTTACCATATAATCTGACAATTCCAATCCTAGGTATATATCCAAGAGAAGTGAAAACATATATCCACACAAAAACCTGTACACAAATGTTTATTATTATTCATAATAGACAGAATGTGGAAACAACGTCTATCAATGGATGTCTATCAATGGATGAATGGATGTCTATCAATGGATGAACAAAATAGGTATATCCATACGATGGAATATTGCTCAACCATAAAAAGGAATGAAGCATTGATGCATGCTACAACATGGATGAACCCTGAAAACATTACATGAAAGAGGCCAAACAAAAAAGACCACATATTATATGGTTTAATTCATATGAAAGTCCAGAATAGGAAAAGCTATAGAGACAGAAAGTAGATTAGTGATTGCCTAGGTCTGAGAAAGGACGGAGAATAAAGGGGATGTGTATTAGTCCATTCTTACACTACTGTAAAGAACTACCTGAAACTGGGTAATTTATAAAGAAAAGAGATTTAATTCGCTCATGGTTCTGCAGGCTATACAGGAAGCATGGCTGGGGAGGCCTCAGGAAACTTACAATCATGGTGAATGGCAAAGGGGAAGCAGGCACATCTTACATGGCAGGATGAAGAGAGAGAGGGGGAGGTGCCACACAATGTTAAACAACAAGATCTCTTGAGAACTCACTATCATGAGAACAGCAAGGGGGAGATCTGCCCTCATGATCTAATCACCTCCCACCAGGTCCCTCCTCCAACACTGGCGATTACAATTCAGCATGAGAGGCCAGGCACAGTGGCTCACGCCTATTAATCCTAGCCCTTTGGGAGGCCAAGGCAGGTGGATCAACTGAGGTCAGGAGTTCAAGACCAGCGTAGCCAAATGGTGAAACCAGTCTCTACTAAAATTCAAAAATTAGCCAGGCGTGGTGGCTGGCACCTGCAATCCCAGCTTCTCAAGAGGCTGAAGCAGGAGAATTGCTTGAACCCGGGAGGTGGAGGTTGCAGTGAGCGGAGATGTGCCACTGCACTCCAGCCTGGACAACAAGAGTGAAACTTTGTCTCAAAACAAAAACAAAACAAAACAGCATGAGATTTGGGTGGGGACACAAATCCAAACCATATCATTCCTCTCCTAGCCCCTCCCAAGTCTCATGTCCTTCTCACATTGCAAAATACAATCATCCCTGCTCAACAGTCCCCCAAATCTTAACTTATTTCAGCATTAACTCAAAAGTCCACAGTGCAAAGTCTTATCTGAGACAAGGGAAGTCCCTTCCGCCTTTGAGCCTGTAAAATCAAAAACGAGTTAGTTACTTCAAAGATACAATAGGAATACAGGCATTTGGTAGATAGTACCATTCCAAAAGCGAGAAATCAGCCAAAAAAAAATGGGGCTACAGGCCCCATGCCACTCGAAAACCAGCAGGGCAGCCATTAAATATTAAAGCTCCAAAACAATCTCCTTTGACTCCATCTCTCACATCCAGGCCACACTGATGCAAGGGGTGAGCTCTCAAGGCCTTGGGCAGCTCTGCCCCTGTGGCTCTGCAGGGCTCAGCTCCCACGGCTGCTCTCAAGGGCTGGCATTGAGTACCTACAGCTTTTCCAGGCATATGGTGCAAGCTGTTGGTGGATTTACCATTCTGGGGTCTGGAGGACAGTGGCCCTCTTCTCATAGCTCTACTAGGCAGTGCCCCAGTGGGGGCTCTGTATGGGGGGCTCCAACCCCACATTTCCCTTCTGCACTGCCCTAGTAGAGGTTCTCCATGAGGGGATGATAGCTAGAGAATAGGATTTCTTTTTTTGTGTATTTTGAGACAGGGTCTCATTCTGTCTCCCAAGCTGGAGTTCAGTGGCACGATCTCGGTTCACTGCAACATCTGCCTCCCAGATTCAGGTGATTCTCCTACCTCAGTCTCCCCAGTAGCTGGGATTACAGGCACGTGCCACGACGCCTGGCTAATTTTTTGTATTTTTAGTAGAGACAAGGTTTCACCATATTGACCAGGCTGGTCTCGAACTCCTGACCTCAAGTGATCCACCCACCTGGGCCTCCCAAAGTGCTGGGATTACAGGCGTGGGCCACCGCGCCTGGCCAAGGATAGGGTTTCTTTGTGAAGTGATGAAAATGTTCTAAAATTGACTGTGGTGATGGTTGCATATATATGTGAATATACTAATTAAACAATTAAATTGTACACTTTAAATTGCTGGGTGTGGTGGCTCACACCTGTGATCCCAGCACTTCGGGAGGCCAAGGTGGGTGGATCACTTGAGGCCAGGAGTTCAAGACCAGCCTGGCCAACATGGTGAAACCCCATCTCTACTAAAAATACAAAAATTAGCCAGGCATGGTGGCTGGTGCCTGTGAACCCAGCTGCTCTGGAGGCTTAGGCAGGAGAATTACTTGAACCAGGGAGGTGGAGGTTGCAGTGAGCCAAGATTGTGTTACTGCACTCCAGCCTGGGCAACAAGTGAGACTCCGTCTCAAAAAATAAAATAAAATAAAATAAAATAACAAATGGGTGGATTCTATGGTATGTGTTTTACAGCTCAGTAAAGTTTTTAAAATGAAGAGTAACAAAATGACTCTTCCTGAAGTGTCTGGGACACTACGTGACTTGTCTCAGACTCTTCCTGACGTGTTTCAGGTCATTCTGACTTGATTGAGACACTTTGCAGCTTCTGGGAGACACTGCCTGACATGTTTCAGATCCTTCTGGCTGTACTTGATCTCTTCCTTTCTGTTTGAGATCTTCTTGAGTGAGACCCTCCTGGTCTCACTTGTTTTATTCCTTCCTTACATGGTTGAGAAAGTTCTTTACTTGCTGAAATCTTTTCCTGATTATTGGAGACACTCCCTGCCCGGTTGAGATGCTTCCTGAAATGTAAATGTCTCTTCCTGATTATGTGAAACCCTTCTTGACTTGTTTAGACCTTGACTAACATGTTGAGATCCTTTCTGGTGTATTTTGGACCTTTCCTCATTGTTTGAGACCCTGCCTAACTTGACTAGGGCTCTTTCTGACTTGTTTGAGATCTTCACTCAAATGGTTAAAACACTTCCTAATTGAAGACGTTTCTGGATGGGCACAGTGTCTCACACCTGTAATCCCAGAACTTTGAGAGGCTAAGGCAGAATGATGCTTGAGGCCAGGAGTTTGAGACCAGCCTGGGCAGCAAAGCAAGACTCTGTCTCTACAAAAACGTTAAAAAATAAAGAACTAGATGGACATGGTGGTGTGCTCCTGTGGTCCCAGCTACTCAGGACTCTGAGGTGGGAGGATCGCTTGAGCCCAGTAAGTCAAGGCTGCAGTGAGCCATGATGGCGCCACTGTACTCCAGCCTGGATGACAGAGTGAGACTCTGTCTCAAA
>NW_022304615.1:0-3038 GCF_002776525.5 Piliocolobus tephrosceles | reverse complement strand
CCATGTTGGTCAGGCTGGTCTCGAACTCCTGACCTCAGGTGATCTGCTCGTCTCAGCCTCCCAAAGTGCTGGGATTATAGGCATGAGCCACCGCTCCTGGCTGACTTTGCCTTCTTTTAAAAAAAATAATTTTTTTTTTTTTTAGAAACAGGGTTTCACCATATTGTCCAGGCTGGACTCAAGCAATCCACCTGCCTCAGCCTCCCAAAGTTCTGGAATCACAGGTGTGTACCACGGTGCCCGGCCTGACTTCACCTTTTTTGGAGCAATTGCTACTTTTCTTTAGCAAAAATTACTCTAGTCTAGGCTGGGCGTGGTGGCTTACACCTGTAATCTCAGCACTTTGGGAGGCCAAGGTGGGCTGATCACTTGAACCCGGGAGACGGAGGTTGTAGCGAGTCGAGATCATGCCGCTGCAATCCAGCCTGGGTGACAGAGTGAGACTCCATCTCAAAAAAAAAAAAAAAAAAAAGATACCCAGTTTCTGAACTGCCCCTGTTTCTTGACAGTATTCAATCCTGAACCAGTTCCATATCCCTAATTCCTCCATAGAACTATGGGAACAAGGCCAAATTTAAGGATTTTCCTGAGGGCGCCCTGAGGGTATCCCTGGAATGTATTCTCCTTCACTGCAGCAAATTAAACCTAATTTTGGTTACAGGTGTGTTCCTGGTGGTCGTTGGTCACAGGGTTTTGACAACCCCAACCAATTTATTTTGCCTACATTTTCATTTTTATGTATATGAAGAGTGATATATCATGCAAACCTATGTTAAAGTATCAGCAAATCTAGGGCCGGGTGCAGTGGCTCACACCTATAATCCCAGCACTTTTGGAGGCCAAGGTGGGTGGGTCACTTGAGGCCAGGAGTTTGCAGCCAGCCTGGCTAACATGTCCAAACCCAGTTGCTACAAAAATTACAAAAATTAGCTGGGTGGCCGCGCGTGGTGGCACACGCCTGTAATCCCAGCACTTTGGGAAGCCAATTCGGTTGGATCACCTGAGTTTAGGAGTTCGAGACCAGTGTGGCCAACATGGTAAAACCCTGTCTCTACTAAAAATGCAAACAATTAGTCGGGTGTGGTGGTGGGCACCTGTAATCCTAGCTACTCAGGAGGCTGAGGCAGGAGAATCGCCTGAACCCAGGAGGCGCAGGTTGCAGTGAGCCAAGATTATGCCGTTGTACTCCAGCCTGGGCAACAAGAGGAAAGCTCCATCTCAAAAAAAAAAAAAAAAAAAAAAAATGCCGGGCACAGTGGCTCACGCCTCTAATCCCAGCACTTTGGGAGGCTGAGGCAGGGGAATCCCCTGAGGTCAGGAGTTCAAGACCATCCTGGCTAACATGGTGAAACCCCATCTCTTAAAAGTACAAAAAATTAGTCAGGTCTGGTGGCGGGCGCCTGTAATCCCAGCTACTCAGGAGGCTGAGGCAAGAGAATCGCTTGAACCCGGGAGGTGGAGCTTGCAGTGAGATTGGGCCATTGTGCTCCAGCCTGGGCAACAAGAGCAAAACTCCGTTTCAAAAAAAAAAAGGCCGGGCGCTGTGACTCACGCCTGTAATCCCAGCACTTTGGGAGGCCGAGGCAGGCGGATCACAAGGTCAGGAGATCGAGACCATCCTGGCTAACACGGTGAAACCCCGTCTCTACTAAAAATACAAAATATTAGCCGGGCGTGGTGGCGGGCACCTGTAGTTCCAGCTACTCAGGAGGCTGAGGCAGGAAAATGGCATGAACCTGGGAAGTGGAGCTTGCAGTGAGCCGAGATCGCACCATTGCACTCCAGCCTGGGTGACAGAGTGAGACTCTGTCTCAAAAAAAAAAAAAAAAAATTAGCTGGGTGTAGTGGCACGCCCCTGTAATCCCAGCTACTCTGATGACTGAGGGATGAGAATCCCTTGAACCTGGGAGTTGAAGGTTGCAGTGATCTCTGATTGTGCTACTGCACTCTTGCCTCCAGCGACAGGGCAAGACTCAAAAAAAAAGGTTCAAGTGATTCTCCTGCCTCAGCCTCCTGAGTAGCTGGGATTACAGGCGCCCACCACCATGCCCGGCTAATTTTTGTATTTTTAGCAGAGACAGGGTTTCACTGTGTTGGCCAGGCTGGTCTCAAACTCCTGACCTCAGGTGATCCGCCGGGTCAGCCTCCCAAAATGCTGGGATTACAGTCGTGAGCCACTGCACCCAGTCTGGTTTTTCTTTTGTTCCTTGTTCTCTTGGTGTTGTATCTACCAATTCCTTTGCTCACAGGAGACACCTCTAATCAGTTATTATATTCTTTCTCACTGAACCCAGATGCCACTTACCTTGAAATTTTTCTTAGCACTGCGTGGTTAAAAGCCCCAATTTTAGTCGGTCGCGGTGGCTCACGCCTGTAATCCCAGCACTTTGGGAGGCCGAGGCAGGTGGACCACAAGGTCACGAGTTCCAGACCAGCCTGGCCAAGATGGTGAAACCCTGTCTCTACTAAAAATACAAAAAATTAGCCGGGCATGGTGACACGCGCCTGTAATTCCAGCTACTCCGGAGGCTGAGGCAGATAATTGCTTAAACCTGGAGGGGCGGAGATTGCAGTGAGCTGAGATTGCGCCACTGCACTCCAGCCTGGGCAACAGAGCGAGACTCCGTCTAAAAAAAAAAAAGCCCCAATTCTAGGCCGGGCATGGTAGCTCACGCCTGTAATCTCAGCACTTGGGGAGGCCGAGGCGAGTAGATTGCCTGAGGTCAGGAGTTTCAGACCAGCCTGGCTAGCATGGTGAAACCCTGTCTGTACTAAAAATATAAAAGTTAGCCAGGCATGGTGGCAGGCACCTGTAATCCCTGCTACTTGGGAGGCTGAGACAGGAGAATCGCTTGAACCCAGGAGGCGGAGGTTGCAGTGAGCCAAGATCTCGCTATTGCACTCCAGCAACAGAGCAAGACTCCATCTCAAAAACAAACAAAAAAACACCCAAACAAATTCTAGAGAAGAACTGAGCAGGTGCAAATCCCCACTAGTGCCACCACTTAATGGTGGTGGGTTTTTTTTTTTTTTTTTTT
>NW_022304614.1:0-3319 GCF_002776525.5 Piliocolobus tephrosceles | reverse complement strand
GCCAAAGACCTGGGTCTCTGGCTTGTTCCTCGAGACTGGAGTTTACACGAAGATGGTGGCAATGGGAATCGGGGTGCGCAGGGACTCTTTTCCTGGTAGCTGGTGAAATAATGCCCTTCCCCCGGATAAAGCAGCCCCTGCATTCTGGAGCAGAGGTCGTGGCTGGCGTGTGTGGCACCTGCTGCCCCTGTCCACCCCTTTAACCAGTTTGGAAGGTTGCAGCAGGATCCAATAGGTGGATTGAATTACCGGTGCGTTCTGGGAGCGAGAAGGCACCGCAAATGGCAGGGAACGTGTGCCTGCGCCTTTGGGTTCCGGTCCGCTGCCCTTCGGGGCTGGAGCCTGGCTTCCAGAGGAGAACCAGTGAGGTGGAAGGGGTGGGGTGCTGCACCCCAGGGGTGCTTTGGTGGTGTAGCCCCAGGAGGAGGTTCCAGGCGGTGGCAGGTGTGTAGGTGAGTGATAAAGCAGCAGCAGAGTCAGGGGAGGTTGGGAAGCATACCGACAATAGGGGGAAGGGCAGGAGGGGGGAAGCCACAAAAGCCTGCAGCAGGCCAGGCACTGTGCATCACGCCTGTAATCCCAGCATTTTGGGAGGCCAAGGCGGGTGGATCACGAGATCAGGTGATCTAGACCAGCCTGGCTAACATGGTGAAATGCCATCTCTACTTAAACTACAATACATGAGCTGGGTGTGGTGGCAGGCGCCTGTAGTCCCAAATACTTGGGAGACTGAGGCAGGAGAATGGCGTGAACCCAGGAGTAGGAAGTTGTGGTGAGCTGAGATTGAGCCACAACACTCCAGTCTGGGTGCCAGAGTGAGATTCTGTCTGGAAGAGAAAGGAAGGAAGGAAGGAAGGAAGGAAGGAAGGAAGGAAGGAAGAAAGAAAGAAAGAAAGAAAGAAAGAAAGAAAGAAAGAAAGGAGGAAAGAAAGAAAGAAAAGAAAGAGAAAAAGAGAAAAAGAAAGAAATAAAGAAAGAAGGGAAGAATGAAGAAAAAAGAAATAATGAAAGAGAGAAAAGAAAGAGAGTGAGAAAGAAAGAAGTAAAGAAAGCAGAAAGAGAGGAATAAAAGAAAGAAAGAAGGAAAGAAAGAATGAATGAAAGAGAAAGAAAGAAAAGAAAGAAGTAAAGAAAGAAGAATGAAATAAAGAAAGAAAGAAGGAAGGAAAGAAAGAGAGAAAGAAAGAAAAGAAAGAAAAAGAAAGAAGAGGAAGAGAGAAGGAAAGAAAGGAAGGTAGAAAGGAAAGAAAGACAAGAAAGAAAGCAAGAAAGCATACAGCACCCAGTATTCCCAGGCAGTATCCCATGCCCTGCTTAGCTTCTGAGATCAGACGAGATCGGGCGCATTCAGGGTGGTATGGCCGTAGATGCCAGCAGAGGCACCTGGCTGCCCTAAGAGCCTGGCCCAGCCATGCCCGCCGGCTTCCAGGCGGTACCACTGGGCTGGGGCCATTGGTCTGGTATCGGGACCCCCAAGCCGCTCACCCACGGCCTTCCCCCAGCTCCCGAGCTTCCACCATGTCAGGCCCGCTCAGAACAGGCAGTGCTCCTATGCATTAGGGCCCACTGCCCACAATCCTGGGACTCTGTCCGGTCCTGCTCTCTGTTGCAGAGTTACTCTTTTGGATCCCTGGCCACTCAGGAGCTCCTGTCAGGCCCCCTCTTATCCCACCCAGCCAGAGCCATCACGGATGGCCAAGGTAGAACAGCCGGCCCAGCTGCATGTGGCCTTTTTCTCACAACGCCTCCACCACGGTTGCTTGTAATGACCAAGACATGCCGGGTAAGCAAGAGGGTGTTGGGGGTTGGAGAATGGCCCTACTTTGCCCTGGGCTGGCACTAAAGCTGGCAGCCTGATCTCCAGCAAGAGGGGCTGAGAGAAAACCAGACACACCCCACCAACACAAGGAGCAAATCCACAGCCCAACACACAGACACACCCAAGCGCTCATGTGCAGGGTCACACGGGAGTGTGCACACAGACACACACATACACACACATGCACACACACACACATGCACGCACACACAAACGGCTTGAAGGAGATCAAGGAAGAGATGGATGGAGAGATTGAAGCTGAGGCAGGGAGAAATACAGTGATTGAGTGAGACAGGGGAGGTGGAGAGGGATAGAGACAGACAGTGAGGCAGAAATAGAGAGAGGGACAGAGAAAGACAGAGAGACAAAGGGAAGGTGACAGGAGCAGGGCGAGGTGCAGGAGCAAACCCAGTAGAGAGAGGCACCGGGAGATAGAGAGCAAGATCGATAGAGCCTTGGGGAGGGAGCACCCTGCTCTGGTAGGCAGGGTCCTTTTGAGCAGACCGGGATGGGTTCAAGGGTGCTTGGACTGGGCCAGAACAGGGTGGCCAGGCCGTCCATGGGAGAGGAGCAAAGGATCACTGAGTCGGGTTTTGTCCTGGATTAATTGCTTGCTTTGGAGGTGGATTTCACAGGCTCCTTCCTTTGTTCACACCTGTCTGTGCTCTTGGTGTAGTTCGGTGATCACCTCGATTTGCAGAGTGCATGCGCCCAACTGGTGGGAGCTGTGGCACTGGGTGTGCCCACTGGGCCCAAGGCCTGAGTCTCTGGCGTGTCCTTGGAACTGGAGTTTACACGAACTTGGTGGCAATAGGAATCCTGTTGCACAGGGACTGTTTTCCTACTGGCTGGTGATGCAATGTCCTTCCCCCAGAGAAAGCAGCTCCTGCAATCTGGAGCAGAGTTCTTGACTAGCGTGTGTGGCACACACTGCCCCTGCCCGCCCCTTCCCCCTGATTGGAAGGCTGCGAAAGATGAGAGGAGTGAATCACCTGGACGTTCGGGAAGCAGGAAGGAATCACGAACAGCTGGGAACCCGCACCTGTGCCTTTGGGGTCCGGCCCCCTGCTCTCCTGGGCTACAGCCAGGCTCCTGGTGGATTGTCGGTGAGGTGGAAGCAATGGGATGCTGCTGCCCAGTGGTGCTTTGGTGGCGGACCCCCAGGAAGAGGTCCCTGGCTGCAGCGGGGGTGTTGGCAGGCGATAAGGAAGAAGCAGAGTCAGGTGAGGTTGGGAAGCATGGTGACAGTAGGGGGAAGGGAGGGATGGGGGATGCCACAAAAGCCTACAGCAAGCCGGGCACGGTAGATCACTCCTGTAATCCCAGCACTTTGGGAGGCTGAAGCATGTGGATCAACAAGTCAAGAGATCCAGACCAGCCTGGCTTATACAGTGAAACCCCATCTCTACTAAAACTACAAAACATGAGCCGGGAGTCGTGGTGGGCACCTGAAGTCCCAGCTGCTCAGGTGGCTGAGGAAGGGTAATGGGGTGAACCTGC
>NW_022304613.1:0-3133 GCF_002776525.5 Piliocolobus tephrosceles | reverse complement strand
ACGCTGTAGTCACAATACCCCGTGGTCCTGACGCCCTAGCTCTCACCTCTGTTGTAAGTGATCTTCCCTATTTATAAAAAGATCCCCTTGGCCATGGTCCCCACCTCGGCTTGACCCACCTGCTTCCACCTGGCCCATCCTTCTCCCCAGGAGGCACCTCCAGGCCCTCTGCTGGATGCACGCTCCAAGCTGCTCCATCGCAGGCAACTTCCTTTCGCACCTTTCAGTCCGCACCTGCTGCAGCATTGTCACGGACGGCCCTCAGACACTGCAGCCCAGAGGCTAAACCCAGTGCCTGTGAGGTGGGACAGCTTGGGTTCAAAGCCCACTCCTTGCCGTGGACAAATTCCTGAATGCTCGTGCCTATTTCATCTGAAACAGGGATGGTGGCAGTAGCCTCTTGCTCTGGGGACTGATGGAAGCAGCAAGTGAGCAGGCAGCATGTGGAGGAAGATGTAAACACAGTGCTGTTGGCTCGTCTCATGGGGTCGTCTCACCCACCACATGCCTTGTGTACTGAGCATGTACTGAGCGCTGGCTCTTCTTACCCACCCCTGCAGAACTCACAGGCCTTCCTGCTAACTCTGAACGTTCGCTAGTCCTTATGTGGTCACCTGCACCACCACAGCAAAAGAAGCTGCCAGCCTCCAGGAGATCCGAGACCTCTGTAGCCTGGCTTAGCTGCTAAGAGAAAAAAGGACGGGGAGCTAAAATTTTCTGCACTTAATTTAGTTCTTTAGTCCTAACAAGGATCCTAATGATGTGGGCGGGGATTATTTTTCCTATTTCACAGATGCAGAAATTGAGGCTCAGAAAGGTGCAGGGACTTGTTCTGAATGTGCCACACCAAGGGAATGGCAGAGCCTCGGGCCACACCCTGTCTTGCTCACTGAGCCCTTTGGCCACACCCCTGAGTGCCTCAGCCTCAAAGCCCGCAGGAACCCTGCAGGGCCACAGGAGCAGGGCTGCTGGCCAGGTGTGCAAGCCGCTGGGCTGGAAGGGGTGTCCCTCAGCCCCACCTGCCCCCTCTCACCCCCAGTGCAGGTCCCACCTTTGTCTGCACCTTCCCCAAAGCAGGCGCTGAGTCCTCCAGCCCCCAGTCCAGTTCTCCACACAGATGCCCAGGGAGTTCATAGCCCAGGGCAGATGCAATAGCCTGGCGGGTTAGCAGGCTGACCCCACACGGGTGCCCTTCCCCTCTGCCTCCCCGCAAGAGCACCTGGTGGAGACAGTACCCTGGGGCCCATAGCGCAGCAGCCTCTGGCAGAAACCCAGTGACAGGAAAAGCCAGAGCCTGAATAGAATGGAAGCACAGCAGTCGGGCACAGCTAAGCCAGGCTGAGCCCCACATCCCAGCTGAGAGCCAGGACAGTCGGAACAGGCCCACACCTCTGGCAGCAGCCACATTCTTCACCAGCTCTGTGAGCCTGGCATATGGCTGGCTCCTCAGAACCTGTTGAGCATGAAGGCTGCCCCGAAGTGGCTGCTGAGGGGGCCACGAACCTCCCATGCCTCCTTTTGTTCTGGGAGACGTTGAGGGCAGAGCTGTTGCGGAGGGGAGTTTCACGTGTGGAGGGGCACCAGTGCCGCCCATCAGAGCTCAGCCCTGCCCTCCCAGACCCTGAATAAATGAGATGCCTGAACCCAGAGACAGCTCTGTGCAGGGGGCAAAGCGGAAGTTCAGCCTGGGGACAGCGACGGGGGGACAGGGCCAGCTCTCCCCTGGGGAGCATCCAGCAAACCTTATGTGGGGCTCCGTGTTGAATGGGAGGCAATAGGACAGACAGGGCCAGGGACACGAGGCCAGCACGTGCCCGGCTGACGCTGGGAAGGCAGGAGCTGATGGGGAGGGAGCGGCAAGACTGTGGAGGGCCTGCTGGAGACTGGACGCACCCATGGCAGGGAGGCCTGCGGAGACTCCGTGGAGGGTGCAGCCCCGAGGCAGGGGTTTCCAGAAGGCCCCGGACCTGCCCCGTCTTCTGGGAGCTTTCCTTCTGCATACTGGGGAGGACCTCGCACCACGTGGTCCTCACACTAGAGTTCCCTCTCCTGAGCATCCTGTCCCCTGAGAGCCGTGGAAGCCTCCTGGAATTCCCTGAAGAGGCATCTTTGTTTCCCAGAGGGAAGGCATAGCCCCCACCCCTCACCATCCCCCTGGGCCATGTCAGGCTGTGAAGAAAACTTGCAGCTGCAGTCCTGGGGGCTGTGAAGGCCAGTGGCAGGTGCCCATCCGGCCACCTCGTGACGCTCCCCGCCCTTCTCATCGAACCCCAGCTGTCCTTGAGCTCCTCCCATGAGGGTTAGCTCCACCGCCCAGGGCAGCCGTTCTTTCCTCTGTCAACCATGGTCAGAGGCTCTTCCCAAGAGGGAGTCCCGAGACGCTTATGAATGTTCAGAACAAAATTTCTTCCTGCCTCATAACATTTACCTTCCATCTATTTTAAAGCAGTCATTTGTTTCCCTCGAGTCTTCTCTTCTCTGAGCTAACTATCCCCCAAATGTCCCTTTTTTTGTCTCTTAAGTGACACGTTTCAAGTCCTTCCACCGTCGCCGCCACTGTCGGAATACAATTGGCACATAACGTTTCTATCCTTCCAGGGGTCGGCCCAGAGCAGGACATACCGTTTCCATCCTCCCGGGGGTCGGCCCGAGGCGGGACATAACTGTTTCTGTCCTTCCAGGAGTTGCCCCAGAGTGGAATATACCGTTTCTGTCCTCCCAGGGGTCAGTCTGGAGGGGAACATATGGTTTCCGTCCTCCCGGAGTTGGCCAGAGCGGGACATACCATTTCTGTCCTCCTGGGGGTTGGTCTGGAGCAGGACATACCGTTTCTGTCCTCCCAGGGGTCGGCTTGGAGGGGGACATATGGTTTCTATCCTCCTGGAGTCGGGCCAGAACGGATCGTACCGTTTCTATCTTCCCAGGGGTTAGGCAGGAGCAGGACGTACAGTTTCTTTTTTTTTCTTTTTTTTTTTTTTATTATACTTTAAGTTCTAGGGTACATGTGCATAACGTGCAGGTTTGTTACATATGTATATCCGTGCCATGTTGTTGTGCTGCACCCATCAACTCGTCAGCACCCATCAATTCGTCATTTATATCAGGTATAACTCCCCAATGCAATCCCTCCCCC
>NW_022304612.1:0-2844 GCF_002776525.5 Piliocolobus tephrosceles | reverse complement strand
TCCTTCCTTCCTTCCTTCCTTCCTTCCTTCCTTCCTTCCTTCTGACTAACTGGCCCTGAGTGGCTTTGTTGAGTGGGTACCTGAGAGGAAAGAGAAAGTGACTTTTTGGTGGCCTCAAAGATGAAATCAGGGGATCCAGGGGCCTGCTGCTGGATCTGATGGTGGGGCCTGATTGGAAAGGCTGGGCACACTATGGGCTGCAGGTGCTAGCACCAGGCAAGTTGGAGGCAGCCCCTCCTATTCTCTCACTGCAGTTGACCTGAAGCCCCTGGCTCAGTTCCCCACCATGTTCTCAGCAGCCAGTGGCCTGTGAGCCAGGGCCCATTGTCTCCGACGCTGTTCTGGTTACTGGCGAAAGCAGAGGTCTGGATTTTGGGTCCACTGCAGCTCAGAGCCTCGGGTCCTCACCCAAGGCCTCAGTCGCCCAGCCTGGCCTACTGGCTTGAGTCTGGCTTGAAGCAGAGCCCTGCCCAACCCACCTCCTCTGCCCACATTCTCTTGCTGCACAGCTGTCATCCACAGGAGAGGGGCTGGGCACGTCCCGCCGGGAGCTTCCTCCTGCCCACTCCAACCCTGCTGCGGGCCCTGATCCCCAGGAGTAAAAGGCAGCTTCGGTACCTTTCCAACAGAGGCATTGCTTTCTCCCTTTCCCTCCCTCCCTTCTTTCCTTCCTTCCTTCCTTCCTTCCTTCCTTCCTTCCTTGAACTATCTGGCCCTGAGCGGCTCCATTGAGTGGGTGCCGGAAAGAGACAGCATTGACTGTGACGTGTCACTTGTCCTGAGGGAGGATGATCGGGGGTGGGGGACAATTATGTCAACCATCAGTGATCAAGACCCTGGACAATGTGAGAAATCAGCCAGGGGAGATGTGGGGACAAGATCAGGAGGATTGGCGTTGGGGTCAAGTCCTAAAGAGTAACAGAAAGGACTTAATCAGACACAGTTGGGGTGCAGCCTCGGAGCTGCTCAGCTCACAGCCCCCTCCCAGCAACCCTGCCTTGTGGCTGCTGGTCCCTGGGTCCCTGCTTTACAGCGGAGGACATTCTGTGGTGGCTCAGCTGGAGGAGCCAGAGCCAGACACTGTCTACGTCCCCCAGCTTTGGTCAACTTGGGTCAGCTTCCCCAACTGCAGAGTTGAGGCCCCCCCAGTTCAGCCCATCTCCTTTCCACACATGTCTTCGTCACGCCTTGACTTTGAGAAACACCAGCTGAAAGCAGCCCCTTTGCTCTCAATGTTCCCTGAGCAGTGGCCCTGCTGAGTCCCTGCTCTGCTAGGGTCAGGACTATCTAGGCCAAGGAAGGAGGAAGTGACCTTTTGGTGGCCTCAAAGATGAAGTCAGGGAATCCAGGGACGCAGGGGGCCTTTCTTTAGAGGAGTAGGGGGCCGGAGGGAAGCAGATTTGGGCCCTCAGGAATCAGTGCGGGAAGAAGCCTGGTAGGGGCGGGGGGCTGGGGGCTTTGGAGCCGCATCCCTCAACATGGCCATCCTCTGGCTGGGATGGGTCTAGTGCTCCCGAGACCCACACAGTGCGGTTCAGAAGGCTCTGCAATCACACTGAGCACCCGCTGGGTGCTGGGCCCGGGCGTGCCTCAAGTTCTGGACCCTGTGGGGTCCTTAGCAGCCCCACCATCTCCATCAGTCCCCTCTACACAGCCCTCAGACGTGAACAAAACATTCAGTGCAGATAATGTTCTGTAGTGTTTGAAGAAAGCGTCCTCAGACAATCTCGATTTTTTCTATTGATTTGCAGCATTCAGAGAGAAAAAAGTGTGACTTTCCAGTTCCCGTGGCCCCTCGACTTAGGGGGCCGCCCGAGGGGCACCCTTGCTTCTGGGGGCTCCGTGGTGTAGCATTTTGAAGATGGAGCAAGGTAGGACCTGCTCTTGTGTCCAGGCAGGGGACGCACGTGACTCCAGCACACACACAGCATTTCCCCCGCGGCCAGAGACATCTCGAAAGAATCACTTGAGCGCACAGTGCCCCTTTTCAGGCACCAGATGACCCACGGGCCATGCATCCAGTCTGAGGCCCTGTGCTGGCATTTGGTGACATCCATATGTGAAGCCCAAGCTCATTTTCTCATGCAGCCCCCCAGCTCCTCCGGCTGCATGCCCTCCGTTTCCAGCCCCTCCGGCCACATGCCCTCCGTTTCCAGCCCCTCCGGCCGCATGCCCTCCATTGCCAGACATGCTTCTCTCTGCGTAGCCTGTGGGCCTCCCCTCCGTCAGCCCAGACCCAGCTCTGGCTCCTTCTCAGGTGCCCGGCATGTGCTGGATTCCCACAGGGCACCACCTGGCTCCACTTTGCGTGTGGGTGTCTGGTCTTGTCCAGGCTGGAGGCTGATGGAGTTCGGGGACTCTGCCTCTCCTTCTTACCGACCAATGTATCCCGCAGGGCACAGCGAGCTGCCTTTAATATGCCAGATACTCAGGACAGCTTCCTAAATGTTAAAAGCAACATTTTTTTCTGGTTATTAAAAAAAGAATCCGTGTTCATTGTGAGCAAGTTGGAGAATACTCAAGGGCGTAAAGAAGAACAAGTCAAAATGATTCCATAACCTTCAGAAGACCCCTGCCTGGGAATAGTTTATTATTTTTTGTTTTTTTTTTCTGTATTTACATACATGTATAATTATATAATTGTAGACACGCATGGTATTTAAATATAATTAGCATCAAAGTAACCCGTGTTTACTAAAAGCTTCCACACACTCGATTGGTGAAAAAGGCGCCTACAGTATTTCCAGTGCATTTCTAAACGAGTGAAGGGACGGGCCCGGGAAAGTTCGGTGTGCAGCGCAGGTCCTGCTAGAGTCTGTCTACACCAGGCTCCAGGAGATGCCC
>NW_022304611.1:0-3499 GCF_002776525.5 Piliocolobus tephrosceles | reverse complement strand
GTGATCCACCTGCCTCGGCCTCCCAAAGTGCTGGGATTACAGGCATGAGCCACCATGCCTGGCCTATAATCTTTATTTATTTATGTATTTATTTGAGTTTTATTGTCCAACGGCTGTTAAATTCACTAGTAATTCAAAGGCTCAAGTTGTAATATCTAAGAATCTAACAGGAATAGGAAGAAAAACTTAAAATGTTTTTAAACATGCCTTATTGTCCTGCCAAATCTTGAATTGGTGAAATACTGAGTTAGTACTACTATAGAAATTATGTGGATTGTGGCCGGGCGCGGTGGCTCAAGCCTGTAATCCCAGCACTTTGGGAGGCCGAGACGGGCGGATCACGAGGTCAGGAGATCGAGACCATCCTGGCTAACACGGTGAAACCCCATCTCTACTAAAAAATACAAAAAACTAGCCGGGCGAGGTGGCGGGCGCCTGTAGTCCCAGCTATTCGGGAGGCTGAGGCAGGAGAATGGAGGGAACCCGGGAGGCGGAGCTTGCAGTGAGCTGAGATCTGGCCACTGCACTCCAGCCTGGGCGACAGAGAGAGACTCCGTCTCAAAAAAAAAAAAAAGAAATTATGTGGGTTAAATTTTGTAATTAGAAAAATTATTTGGGGTTTTTATTGTTCTCTTACTGTTTTTAATATTAAGAAATTATTTAAGGCTGGGTGTGGTGGTTTGTGCCTGTAATTCCAGCACTTTGGGAGGCTGAGGCAGGTGGATCACTTAAGGCCAGCTGTTCAAGACCAGCCTGACCACCTCTACTAAAAATATGAAAATTAGATGGGCATCGTGGTGCACACCTGTAATCCCAGCTATTTGACAGGCTGAGGCAGGGGAGTTACTTGAACCCAGGAGGCGGAGGTTGTGGTAAGCCGAGATCATGCCACTGCACTCCAACCTGGGTGACAGATTGAGACTCCGTCTCAAAAAGAAAAAAAGTTATTTTAATCTCTAGCAACAGTTTTAATCGCTACTCAATGCTATCTTCCATTAAATATTTTGTGGCCCAATTTCTCAACCAAATTATTTAGTATTAAATTGTAGTATTTAAACAGTGACTCCTGCCTGTAATCTCAAGCACCTTGGGGGCCTGAAGCATGTAGATCACCTGAGGTCAGGGGTTTGAGACCATCCTGGCCAACGTATAGTGAATCCCTGTCTCTACTAAAAATACTAAAACTTAGCCAGGCATGGTGGCAGGCATCTGTAATCCCGGCTACTTGGGAGGCTGAGGCAGGAGAATTGCTTGAACCCGGGTGGCAGAGGTTACAGTGAGCCAAGATTGTGCCACTATACTCCAGCCTGGGTGACAGAGTGAGACTCTGTTTCGGGAAACAAAACAAAACAAAAACAAACAAACAACAAAAACACAACTAAACTAAAACAAATAAATAAATATTCACCAAAAGTCAGTATGAGGAAGACCTTTCTTAGATGAAAAGCAGAGGAAAGAAATCTAAAGGAAGGGGAAAATATTAAAACTTGACTAGAGAAAAATGAGAACTGCTTCTGAAAAATCACAATAAGCAAAACAGAAAGACAAGCTGGGAAAATATGATATAGAATCAATATCTGTATGCATATAAAGCCCAACACTAAAAAATGGACAAAAGCCATGAGCAGGTATTTCAGAGAAGAAGTTAAAATGGTCATTAAGCCTGAAAAAAAGTTTAACTTCATTAATAAACAAAAACATGCACATTAGAAAAGCAATGAGACATAATTGTTAGCCTTCCATGCAGGCAAAGATGAAAACAAAAATTGATGATACGTGGCATTGGCCAGGCATAGGAATCAAGCAGCCTCAGTCACTGCTGGTAGGAAGAGAATTTAAATTAAGATCCTCAACTGGTGTCTTTTTGCTTTTATTTTTTGAGACGGAGTCTCACTCTGTCATCCAGGCTGGAGTGCGGTGACACCATCTCAGCTCACTGCAACCTCCACCTCCTGAGTTCAAGTGATTCTCCTGTCTCAACCCCCGCAAGCAGCTGAGATTACAGGCAAGTGCCACCATGACCAGCTAATTTTTGTATTTTTTTGTAGAATGTAGAATGTATTTTTTGTAGAATGTTGGCCAGGCTGGTCCCAAACTCCTGACCTCAGGTGATCCGCCCGCCTCTGCCCCCGAAAGTGCTGGGATTACAGGCGTGAGCTACCACACCTGGCCTCAACTGGTGTCTTATACCCAGGTGATGTGAGTGTAAATTGGCATCATTGCAAATATTTAGTGATTTTGGCAATTTGCATCAAGTCTTAGATATATACGTATTCTTTGACATTTCTAGGACTTTGTCAAAGGAAGAATTTCTGCATGTGCACACACAGATCTTGGAAGTGTATTCATCTCAGCAGAGGCAGACAGGAGCATCAACAGCCTTGGGGACAGCAGCAGTGGTGGCAGGGCAAAATAAAATGTAGATGAAACTGCAATCAATAACGTGTGAAAATGGAAGATTCAGGAAGTGTTTGGTATCTGAAATGTGAACCCAACATGGAATCAACATGCATCCAAACAGGACTAAATGTGCAAACCCAGGGCAAGATTAAAACTATAAAATATGTATTTAGCAATTTGGCAAATTGGTCATTTGGAGACTAGCTTTTAGCAAATTCATCGTATGTTTAATTGATTTCCAGTCAATTGGCTGCTTCCACCAAGGTCGCCTTGGGTGACTATGTCCAAGCAGCCAAATTGCCCTCTTTAAATGCAAAAATCAGTTAAGATTCATCTCTCTCAAGTAAGTTTGAAATTCTCACAATATTCAGATTCACTTGGCAACTAACTGATGGGTTACCTCTTTGTGTCTCCCTGGCATCCTTAATGTAGACACACACACATGCTAGAATGTTGATTTGTTAATCTACAGAGAAAACTGTAACTACTAAGAAGACTAGATATTCATGCTTGAGAATGAGTGGTTCTGTTTTTGATGGCAAACCTCTGACATACAATACATGGTGGCCTATTCCTACAACATTCAGAATAGAGAATAAGGGAGCTGGGAGCAGTGGTGTGCGCCTGTAATCCTAGCTACTTGGGAGGTTGAGATGGGCACACTGCTTGCTCCCAGGAGTTCGAGTCCAGCCTGGGCATCACAGTGAGACCCCCATCTCTCTCACACTCTCTCTTTTTTGTTTGCTCTGTTGCCCAAAGGGTCTTGCTCTGTCACCTAGGCTGGAATGCAGTGGCATGATCACAGCTCACTGCAGTCTCGACCTCCCGGTCTCAAGCAATCCTCCCACTTCACCTTCCCAAAGTAGCTGGGACTACAAACACATACCACCATACCCAGCTAATTTTTTAATTCTTTTTTTTTTAAATTATTTTTTGAGATGGAGTTTCACTCTTGTCGCCCAAGCTAGAGTGCAATGGTGTGATCTCGGCTCACTTCACCTCCGCTTCCCAAGTTCAAGTGATTCTCCTGCCTCAGCCTCCCAAGTAGCTGGGATTATAGGCACCCACCACCATGCCCAGCTGATTTTTGTATTTTTAG
>NW_022304609.1:0-2059 GCF_002776525.5 Piliocolobus tephrosceles | reverse complement strand
AAAGGAACTAGAATACCTAAAATAATCTGAGAAAGAGGAATTAATGTGGTAGAAATTATTCTATCTGAATTTGAGACATGTTATATAGCTCCAGTAGTCAAGACTGTGTGGCACTGCTGGAAGGATAGACAAATGGATCGGTGGAACAGAATAGAGAAACCAGAAATAGCCCCACACAAATATATCTAGCTCATTTTTGGCATAGGTGTAAAAGCAATTCAATAGAGAAAGGATAGGCTTTTGCAACAGTGTTGGGACAACTGGACATTCATAAACAAAATAATGAACCTTGAATTTTTTTAGGGTTTTTTTTTTTTTTTTTTTTTTTTTTTTGAGACTGAGTCTTGCTCTATTGCCCAGGCTGGAGTGCAGTGGCGTGATCTTGGCTCACTGCAGCCTCTGCCTCCCAGATGCAAGCGATTCTCTAGCCTCAGTCTCCCGAGTAGCTGGAATTACAGGTGCATACCACCACACCCGGCTAATTTTTGTATTTTTAGTAGAGATGGGGTTTCAGCATGTTGGTCAAGCTGGTCTCAAACTCCTGATCTCAAGTGATCTGCCTGCCTCAGCCTCCCAAAGAGCTGGGATTACAAGTGTGAGCCACCAGGCCCCCAGCCTAAACCTTGACTTTTAAGCATCAAAAATTAAAATTAATTCAAAAGGATCATAGGTCGAAATCTACAAGTATTAAATTTTTTTGAGAAAAACATAGGAGAAAATCTTTGGGACCTTGAGCTTGGTTAAGAATTCTTAGATGTGGCACTAAGTGCTTGATCTAGAAAGAAAAAACAAATTGAGAAATTGGTGTCTATCAAGATTAACAATATCTTACAGTGCTTTTTCCCTTAGACATTTGCTGATAGTTTAAGAATCTTGAGGCTTTTACATCTAGCATAAAACAGCAGTTAAAAAGGAGACAGATCAGAGCTTTCAGTCATCAGATCAAATCAGAACTTTTATATAGTGCTTTGGAGGTTACAAATTGAATTCAAGGCTTACTGGAGAACTGAGATCTGTAAAACAATTGTATTGAAATTCGTTTTTTTTGTTTGTTTGTTTGTTTTCCTTTGGCACAGAGTCTCACCCTATTGCCCAGGCTGGAGTGCAGTGGTGTGATCTCGGCTCACTGCAACCTCTGCCTCCTGAGTTTAAGTGATTCTTGTGCCTTAGCCTCCCAAGTAGCTGGGATTACAAGCATGTGCCCCCATGCCCGGCTAATTTTTGTATTTTTAGTAGAAACGGGGTTTCACTGTGTTGGCCAGGCTGGTCTTGAACTCCTGACCTCAAGTGATTCACCTGCCTTGGCCTTCCAAAGTGCTGGGATTACAGGCGTGAGCCACTACACCCAGCCTATATTGAAACTCTAAAACTAAAAATCCCCTCAAGTTAGATTCATTTAGAAGTAGCTACATTTAAGAACATATTGGACACAGTAGAAGAGAGAGAATTGATGAAGACCGATTACCAGAAAAATTTTAACTAAAGAATGGAGACCAGAAAACATAGAAAAATACAGAAAAATGTCTGAAAGGAATGTGGGTAACAGCAAAATATATATATGATTGGATGATATGTGTGCATTATTTGGGAATAAAAGCAGTGTTTGAGGAAATGTTGGTAGGGATTTCCAGAACTGATGAAAAGCATGCATTAAGATAGAAACAAGGAGCTCTGTCCACCCTAAGCAAGATAATATAAAAAGAAAAAAATCAAATGTAGGCTTATAGTAAAAATTGCTGAAAATAAAAGAAAAAGAGAAAAATCTTAAAAATAGCCAGATGGAAAAATACCTTTAAAGAACAGCAAGACTGTTGAACATTTGCTGGGCTGTAAAGCCTAAAGAAAAAGTAGAGGCCGGGCACGGTGGCTCACGCCTGTAATCCCAGCACTTTGGGAGGCTGAGGCGAGCTGATCACAGGGTCAGGAGATCGAGACCATCCTGGCTAACACTGTGAAACCCCGTCTCTACTAAAAACACAAAAAAATTAGCCGGACATGGTGGCGGGTGCCTGTAGTACCAGCTACTTGGGAGGCTGAGGCAGGAGAATGGCGTGTACCC
>NW_022304608.1:0-2232 GCF_002776525.5 Piliocolobus tephrosceles | reverse complement strand
AAAAAACTAGCCAGGCGAGGTGGCGGGCGCCTGTAGTCCCAGCTCCTCGGGAGGCTGAGGCAGGAGAATGGCGGGAACCCAGGAGGCGGAGCTTGCAGTGAGCTGAGATCGGGCCACTGCACTCCAGCCTGGGTGACAGAGCAAGACTCCGTCTCAAAAAAAAAAAAAAAAAGAAAGAAAAAAGAAGTTCTCAAATCTCTGTATCTAAAGAGGATTTTAGTCAAGAGTTTTCAAGATTCAGATGCCAAGTCTTCCTGTTTCCATTCGCAACTCCATCAACTGTATCTTGCCACCTTGGTGCCCAGAGTTGAGAGTAGCCTGGTACTCAGGACAGGGAAGGGAGAAGCACATGTCTGCCTGCTACATGTAATTGTCACATGTGGTAGGAAGTCAATCATCGACAACATAATGACATTCAATGAACAATGTACACGGAAGGTAAATACATCGTTGGTTTCATGTTTCAATTACACATAGTGCAAAGAGCTTTTCACCACCACTCTGGTGATGAAGGCTTTGTATTTATTAATTTTGTTGATCTTGGAGAAATAACTTTACTCCTCTATTGCAGTTTCCTATTGAGTAATGCTGCCAGATACCTAGACACTTTATAATTTTTTAAAAATGCATACTATCTAATTAAAGAAGGAATTTAATTAGATAGTATGCATTTTAAATACAGAAGGGGGCAGGGAAGTGTTGGGTAGAGGAGGGTGTGGTCCCTGACTAGGGCTCTACTCCCAGGCCTGTGCCCATGGACCTAGGTGAGGGCAGACGTTTCTGTTTTTGTGCCCAAATGTTGCAATTCCAAAGACCACCCTGGCCCGCCACGCCCCCATCCTGTGCCTCTAAAAACCCCGAGACTCTAGCAGGCACACACACAGCAGCTGGATGTTGAGAGGAAGACATCGGTGGAAAAAGACACAAGTGGCTGGACTTCAGGAGGAATGCACCAGTGTAAAAGCACACCAACAGAAGCCATCAGGCCAGCAGGCCATTGACCGGTGAATGCCGAGTTTGGCTGAGGCAGTGGGAGGAGAGCCCCAGTGGCTGCGCGGCCCAACTCCCGGGGAAAGCCACCTTCCCACTCCGTCTCCCTTCTGGCTTCCCCATCTGCTGAGAGCTGCTTCCACTCAGCAAAACCTTGCACTCATTCTCCAAGCCCAGGTGTGATCCGATTCTTCTGGTACACCAAGGCAAGAAATCCCGGGATACAGAAAAGCCCTCTGTCCTAGTAATAAGGCAGGAGCCTAATTAATCTCTTGCACACAAGCCACCTGCAGATGCCAAACGAACAGGGTACATGGTAACACACACACACTGGGGCCTCAGGAGCTGTAAACATTCACCTCTAGACGCTGCCGTGGGGTCGGAGCCCCACAGCCTGCCCGACTGTATGCCCTCCCCTAGAAGTTTGAGCAGTGAGGCACTAAAACAGCCATCCACACTCCCCATTACATGCCCTGAGAGGGAGACAAAGGGACTTTTCTCGTTTCAACAGTATCTTAATAACTTGAGTGAATGTGTGAGCTTGATTTGATGAAAGAAAGTTGGCTTATAACAAAAAATGCCAGTAGCTACCATTTAAAAAGTCTTAGTGGTAGTTGGGTCCCTAAGAAAATTTATTTATTTATTTATTTTAGACAACCAGATCTCATGAGAGCTAAGAAAATTTAGATCATGAGCAAACTTAAGGTTAGAATTTTCATGAACAAATTTTTCAAAATTGTAATCTGTCATTCTTGAAATTCATCGCACAAAAAAATCTAAAATTCAGAAAATTAACAAATTTTCCGAAACCTTTATTTTTAGTTAATAAGAGAACAATACTACATGATAATTCTTTTTTCCTTTTCTATGTTTTTATTTTTAAACTTGTCCTTTTTGTTTCTTTGCTTGGTAATTTAAAATATTAGATATTCCTTAAAAGGTTGAGTAGAAAAAGTTACATTACATAAAATCTTAAGTGCTTATACACATAAACACTTTACATAGAGTTAAGATTTTTCAGTGCTATCTGTATTATCATGTAGTAACAAGCAATACAAACTCTTGGTACACATGTCTGCTAAACATAGAATCTGGACAAGTCATCTAATTCATTCGTTTTTTGCTTGAGTTTTCTGGTCCAGAATGACTTTATAATAGGCTCAGGGAAAACTTTTTTTTTTAAAACGAGAGAAAGACAAATTCTTTTTGGGAAATGCAATATTAAAAAATTCACAGGGCCGC
>NW_022304607.1:0-1869 GCF_002776525.5 Piliocolobus tephrosceles | reverse complement strand
GGCGTCATGGACAGCATGTTGATGGCCACGAGAGGCAGACAGGTTCCTAGGTGGCAAGGGGTGGGTTTTCTGTGAAAGCCCACCTTCAAGCCACGGATGGTCTGAAGCCTGGAAGCCACGCTGCCAGTTCCAGGTGGATGGTGCTTTTCCCAGGCCTGCCCATGGCTGACCATGGGCCAATCAGCATGCACTTCCTCCCACCTGTGGACCAATCAGCACACACTGTCTCTATTCTGAGCCCATAAAAAACCCTAGACTCAGCCAGACTCTGACGTTGGAGACTCTTTGTATGCAGGTGCAAGCTACTCACTTCAGGTTTCCTCTCCACTGAGGGGTGTTGGGTCGTCCAGTAAAGCCCTTCTCTGCCTTGCTCACCATCCAGTTGTCTGCATAACCTCATTCTTTCTGGACGTGGGATAAGAACTTGGGGGACGAGAACTTGGGACCCAACGAACGGCAGGAGAGAAAGGAGCTGTAACACATTCCTGGCTGAGTAGCCATGTTCCTGGGCTGCATGAGTGAAAAATGGCGACTCTTCTGGGGGCCCAGACTTTGGGATTCCTCGAGCCAGAGCTGTAACACTGTAGCCCTCCTGCCCTCAGCCAGCACTGGGTGGCTGCCCCGGACGACGGGAAGCAGCTGCGGGCCAGAGCAGGGCGGCGGGACTGAAAGAGATACATCACAAACAAGCTGAAAACACACCCCTCCCAAAACACACCTCCCTGCTTGCCAGGACGCAAGCGACGGGAAGGAGAGAAGAGCTGTGGCTCTTCCGGGAGCCCAGACTGTGACACGCTGCAACACCGTCTTTGGGGCTCTACTGTTCATGGTGTCTCCGAGCTTTCCAGCGCCACCACTTTTCTCTCGTCTAGATGCTGGTGCCTGCAGCAGAAGCCGCCTGCAGTATGTCTGGTCCAGCTGCAGCCTTGCAAAGAGCCGGCGCCTGTGCCAGGGCCTGGAGCTGCCCGCCCCACCGCAGCAGCCAGCGTGCCTGGCTGTGTGCAGTGGCCGAACCCTTCACTTGCTCGTTCACATACCCCTTGCGGCTCCGCTCCTGGCTCACCCTTGGTAGCTGTGGGATCCAGGTGCAGCCTACTGGACCGAGTGGGTGGAACGAGCCCAGCGGGTGTGAGCAAAACTCAAGCAGAGGCGCGACCACAGAGGTTTCTGGCTGGCGAATCGACACCCATTATTAGTCGCTTTCTGTAATTTGTATTTTACAATTCTTTTCCTGAGATCATATCAATTTTTTAAGCATAACAGCCCTATAATAATGGGGGCAAAGTGCCGGGCGCAGTGGCTCACGCCTGTAATCCCAGCACTTTGGGAGGACGAGGCGGGTGGATCACCTGAGGTCAGGAGTTCGAGAGCAGCCTGGCCAATATGGCGAAACTCCGTCTCTACTAAAAATACAAATACAAAAAAAAAAAAAAAAAAATTAGCCGGTCATGACGGCGGGCGCCTATAATCCTAGCTTCTTGGGAAGCTGAGGCAGGAGAATCACTTGAACGCGGGAGACGGAGGTTGCGGTGAGCCAAGATCGCACCATTGCACTCCAGTCTGGGCAACAAGAGCGAAACTAATGGCGGCAAAGATAATGATTTCAGGAATGAGAAGAGATGTTGAATTTAAGATACTCCCTACATTTGGGATTCAGAGCACCCTTTGTTCCACCTGTGAATGCTCTAGCCATCCTGGGTAGCTAGAGCAGAAAGGCTAGCCATCCTGCCTTTTCAAAATAGCATTCCTTTTGTTGTTCTCTTTCTGAGCTTGACGTCAAATTATTAAAAGGAAGTGAATAAAAAGACATAGAGAAAGTGAGATTAGATGAATACAAGTGTTGCTTAGTAAATTGGACACAATGTTTAA
>NW_022304605.1:0-1739 GCF_002776525.5 Piliocolobus tephrosceles | reverse complement strand
TTTTTTTATCACCCAGGCTGGAATGCAGTAGCATAATCTCGGCTCACAGCAAGCTCCGCCTCCCGGGTTCACCCCGTTCTCCTGCCTCAGCCTCCTGACCTCCCCTTCTTTCTTTTCCTTCTTTCTTTTTTTCTTTCTTTGTTTTTGCTTGACTGCAGCATCATGAGAGAGTCCTGTGCTTTTTTATAGCTGCAAGTATTCCTGGGTCCAGCCTACTCCCACTAACTCTCCCACTTGAATTTTTAGGTTATTTCTGGTTTTTCCCCTCCTGCCAGAGACTTGGGGGTCCCCAGGCTTGCGTGTCTGCTGTGCTCAGGGTGGATACCCTGCAAGGGAGGGCCATGCTGCATCAGAAGCGGATTTAGAGTGATGTTGCCAGGCCCACCAGGAAAGGCTGTGCCGAGGCTCTTCGCTGGGGTGCCAAGAAGAAGGGTCCGTGCCTGTTGTGGTGCCAGGCATTGACATCCTTCCCTCCCACCCCCGTCACCCTCGTGAACTAGTCCTGTGGAATCGGGCCTTATGCGTGCTAGACCCTGGGTTGTCCTGCTGACAACCCCATAGTGTGGGTGCTGTTACCCCCGTTTCATAGAGAAACCGAGGGCTGGGGAAGTGGCAGCCCTCATTCAGTTCCTGCCGTGAGCCTGTGGCTGAGCTGCCAGACTGCAGAGCCTTCACCCAGTGATCTTGGTCAGTTGTCCCTGTGAGGAAGCTGAGCCTGGCCTTCCTGTCTCTGGAGTTCAGGGTTTCCTTTCCTTGTGTGCCCCTGAAAGTGCTGTGTGGTGACTGGGATGGTGCCTGGCAGATGGGGATTGGACGCGGGTTGGATTGGTGCCTCATTGGTCGGGAGGGCTGCTCTTAGCTGTGTGCCAATAGACTGGATGACTTAATCTCCCTAGCCTCAGTTTCCCCATCTGCAAAACAGGGTTAGCCAGAGCCCTGTGAAGGTGGAGGAAGGCCCTCCACCAAGCCTGAAGCTTGGTGCCGTGTCCTGGAGATGCTAGCTTGTCTGTCTGTCTTTCCTTCTTTCCTTCCTTCCTCCCTTCCTTCCTTTCTTCCCTCCTTCCTTCCCTCCCTCCCTCCCTCCCTCCTTCCTTCCTTCCTTCCTTCCTTCCTTCCTTCCTTCCTTCCTTCCTTCCTTCCTTCAAAGAGTCTCCCTCTGTCACGCAGGTGTGGTGTAGTGGCTCAGTCTCTGCTGACTGCAGTCTCAACCTCCTGGGCTCAAGTGATCCTCCCACCTCAGCCTCTCAAGTAGCTAGGACCACAGGCGTGTGCCACCACACCCAGCTAATTTTTTGTAGAGATGAGGTTTCATCATGTTGCCCAGGCTGGTCTTGAACTGCTGAGCTCAGGTGATCCGCCTGCCATGGCCTCCTAAAGTGCTAGGATTACAGGTGTGAGCCACCACTCCCGACCGTGATGCCAGCCTCTTTTGCTGTGCAGCAAGCATTTGCTGAACACCTTGCTGTGTGCCACATAGTGTGCTGGAGGCAGGGCAGCGAGCAAAACAGAAGAGATCCCTGTCCTGTGGAGCTGATGCTCTAGCTGGGGGCCCGAGGGGTAGGAAGGAAGCACAGGTGCTTGGTTGAGAAAAAACATGAAGCGGCCACGCGCAGTGGCTCACACCTGTAATCCCAGCAGTTTGTGAGGTTGAGGCAGGCGAATCATCTGAGGCCTTGAGTTGGAGACCAGCCTAGCGAAACCCTGTCTCTACTAAAAATACAAAAATTAGGTGGGTGTGG
>NW_022304604.1:0-3014 GCF_002776525.5 Piliocolobus tephrosceles | reverse complement strand
CGCCTCCCGGGTTCAAGTGATTCTCCTGCCTCAGCCTTCTGAGTAGCTGGGATTACAGGCGCCCGCCACCACACCCAGGTAAGTTTTGTATTTTCAGTAGAGATGGGGTTTCACCATGTTGGCCAGGCTGGTCTCAAACTCCCGACCTCAGGTGATCTGCCCGCCTCAGCCTCTCAAAGTGCTGGGATTACAGGTGTGAGCCACCGTGCGCGGCCCTGTACTTAGGTTTTGATGTCCCGGGGATGTCCCGGTTGCTGGTCTTGCTGCACACTGGGTGAGGTTACTGTGGGTGGTGACTAGGAGTCAATGTCAAAACCCTTTTAGCCACAGTTGAGCAGTAAGGGAGGTTTGGAGGGCGTGGTTCCTGGGCTGAGTCCCCCTGGGGCCCGTTACTGAGTTCAATTTTTTCTGCTTTGGAGTCTCTTGCTGTCATCTTGACATGCTGGGCCAGCATGATTCTGCTAGGAGTTGTACTTCAAAACTTAACAAGGAATGAACGCAAAGCTTAAAAAGGGGAAATACAAGGTAAAATTAATAGTAATGTGGCAATCCCAGTTTGCATAATGGCTTTGAGTCACGAACCCAGGCGTAAAGGCAACCAAGGGAATAAATCAGATGACCACAGGGTGGGTGAGGCCGGCTGCGACCCTGTGACCTGTTTTCTTCTTTTGTGCATGTGGGTCTCAGCTTTCCCAGAGGAGTTTCTCCAGGTGCAGCACGTGGTGTTCCCCAACAGCACCGGCATTTTCTTACTTAACCAGCGGGACTAAGGGATCTCCTGGGTCACGTTCTGTGGAGTTGCCAGCAGAAGCCGTGGATCGTGAAGGTTCAGCGACACCAGTGTCCTGCCCCATGGAAGAGGTGGGCACTGAGATGGGTAAGAGCCTGGTCGTGACAGGAGTCCTGTTCTGGCATCCGGGGAAAGCCGTCTACAGCACGAAACATCCGATTCGCAACCTGGTTTGCGGTTTGAATGTCTCTGATTATGGCACTGGGGGGTACTGTGAGCTTTTCGTGTGGCCCACACATCAGACACAAGGCTGCTTTTGGAGAATTCATCTAGTTTTAGCTGATAGGACTTCAGGAACAGAGAAGTTTCCATTTTTAGTAATTCTATGGAAGAAAGATAGATTAGATGAATCTAGAAGAATGTAGGTGTTAGGTGCGTCGTCCGTATAAGAGGCCACCTGAACACTTAGTGTGAGCAAAAAGGCTGTTTATTCACTTGGGTGCAAGGGGCTGAGTCTGAGAAAGGAGTCTGCGAAGGTGGTGGGCTTATCATTGGTTCTTTTTTTTTTTTGAGGCCGAGTCTTGCTCTGTCGCCCGGACTGGAGTGCAGTGGCCGGATCTCAGCTCACTGCAAGCTCCGCCTCCCGGGTTTATGCCATTCTCCTGCCTCAGCCTCCCGAGTAGCTGAGACCACAGGCACCCGCCACCTTGCCCAGCTAGTTTTTGTATTTTTAGTACAGGCGGGCTTTCACCGTGTTAGCCAGGATGGTCTCGATCTCCTGACCTCGTGATCCGCCCGTCTCGGCCTCCCAAAGTGCTGGGATTACAGGCTTGAGCCACCGCGCCCGGCTTATCATTGGTTCTTATAGGTTTGGGAGAGGTGGTGGAGTTAGGAGCAATTTTTTGTGGGCAGGGGATGGATGTTACACAGTACATACCTAAGGGCGGGGAGGGTGTATTGTCACAAGGGCAGGGAGGAATGTTACACAGTACATTCACAAGAACTGGGAATATCACAATGTACATTATCACAAGGGTGGGGGAATGTCAGGATGGCTTGACCACGGTGTGGCCAGCTCAGAGGAACTTACAGGGCTCCTGGCTCTGTGTACATTTTCAGATATCACATTTTAGTCAATGCCTTGAACATGTGGGGCCAGGCGTGGTGGCTCATGCCTGTAATCCCAGGACTTTGGGAGGACAAGGTGGGCAGATCACCTGAAGTCAGGAGTTCAAGACCAGCCTGGCCAAGATAGTGAAACCCCGTCTCTACTAAAAACTAAAAAAATTAGCCGACTGCCATGGCAGGCGCCTGTAATCCTAGCTACTCAGGAGGCTGAGGCAGGAGAATCGCTTGAATCCGGGAGGCAGAGGTTGCAGTGAGCTGAGATTGCGCCACTGCACTCCAGTCTGGGCAACAGAGTGAGACTCCGTCTTAAAAAAAAAAAAGAGAGAACAGAGTTTAATTGGACCAGTGCAAATGATCATATTGTCCTAAGAATACTCACAAATAGTTTGAATTTTGGAGAAATCAGTAGGAAGAAAAAGCAAATGTTTTTATCTTTGTTTACAAAAGTATACTTTACCAAACTGTTTTAAACTACAGGTAGTTTAAAAGGGAGGGCTGGGGAGGCCTTGCAGGAGGGTGGAGCAGTGTGTGAGTGCGGGCAGCTGCCTGTGGCCAAGGGTGGGGCCAAGGAGCCCGGGCTTGACTGCTGAGGAGGCTGGATGAAGACAGTTTAACCAAACAACCAAAGCGCTGGATGACCTAGAGAAACCTGGAGATGGGAGGACTTTGGTTCAAAAGACCTGACATAATTAAGTTTTAAAAACATCTACTGCTCTTTAAAATCTGCTTTTAGCCAGACTGGGCCACAGGGTGAGATCCCATCTCTACAAAAAGTACAAAAATTAGCCAGGCATGGTGGTGCACACCTGTGGTCCCAGCTACTCAGGAGGCTGAGGTGGGAGGATCACTTGAGCCCCAGAGGCCGAGGCTGTCGTGAGCTGTGATCGTGCTGCTGCACTCCAGCCTGGGCGACAGAGTGAGACCCAGTGTTTAAAAAAAAAAAAAAAAAAAAAAGTCGGGCATGGTGGCTCACACCTGTAATCCCAGCACTTTGGGAGGCCAAGGTGGGTGAATCACTTGAGGTCAGGAGTTTGAGGACTGACCAACATGGCAAAACCCTGTCCCTACTAAAAATACAAAATTAGCCGGGCGTGGTGGCAGGCACCTGTAGTCCCAGCTACTCGGGAAGCTGAGGCAGGAGAATCACTTGAACCCG
>NW_022304603.1:0-1460 GCF_002776525.5 Piliocolobus tephrosceles | reverse complement strand
TCTCGCTGTCTCACCCAGGCTGGAGTGCAGTGTGCAATCTCAGCTCACTGCAACCTCCGCCTCCTGGGTTCAAACGATTCTCCTGCCTCAGCCTCCCAAGTAGGTGGGATTACAGCCTCCTGCCACCTTGCCCAGCTAGTTTTTACATTTTCACCATGTTGGCCAGGCTGTTCTCGAACTTCTGACCTCAAGCAATCCAACTGTCTGGGCCTCCCAAAGTGCTGGGATTACAGGTGTGAGCCACTGTGCTGTCTATGCTCACTTTTCAATTAAACTGCACACATCTTAAGATTATACCTGTTTAACAAGTATCCATCATGTTTTAAAATGGGCTTTATTATGATTCTGGCATGGTGTGGCCGACAGAGCAGGACTCAACTGCCATGGGAAAGAATTTGTTACTTACAGTTCCCAAGAGGAGAGGGCACACCTTGCCACACACGGCCACCTGGGGGCGCACCAGGGCAGGCTGGGGGGCAGGGGAGTGAGGGGAAATGTGGGAAAGCCCTTCCCGTGGTTTCCATGGGAAGGAACGGGCAAGGCAGGGTGAGCAGGCTTGGGATTGGTGGGTTTGAATCATTTCAGGAGGCTGGGGGTGTGGAGCTGTCTAGACTTCCTGGTACTGACCCTCCAGTGATTAGGGCAGGGGAATACCGGACCTGAGTGTGATGGCCCAATGGAGGGGGTAGTGGGGTATGGGCTAGGATTGGCTAGCTTGCATCTGAAAGGCTCGCTCCTAAGCTGGTGATTTGCAATCTCTAGGAATTGGCTAGCCCTGGGAGGGGCAGTCCCTCCAGGGCCAGCAAAGCCCCAAGATGTCACAGCATCAGAATTGCAGAAAAGAAAAAGGCATGGTGAATACAACCGGCCCTGTGATGCGCTGACATCGTATTAAGGAAACCTTGGGGTGATGATAGCGGAGACTGGTAGCCAGTAAGGTGTAGGTTGGCCTCAACAGCGTGGAACATTTCATTGTGAGAGTAGGAAGGGGTGGCGGAAGGAGACATATGAGGTGTCCTCGTGGTCTGGCTCATAACAAGTTTCCCATTTACATAGCATAACTCAAGAAGAGATAGCTGAAATTTCCAAGGTCTCTAACAATATCTTGGTGGAGTTGTAAAGTGTGTTAAAAGCGTAAGATATTTTGTTTCAACAATGTATCTTAGAGATTAGACAAATCCCCCTTTAAACATAGGAAAGGGCGGCCGGGCGTGGCGGCTCAAGCCTGTAATCCCAGCACTTTGGGAGGCCGAGACGGGCGGATCACGAGGTCAGGAGTTCGAGACCACCCTGGCTAACATGGAGAAACCCCGTCTCTACTAAAAAATACAAAAAGCTAGCCGGGCGAGGTGGTGGGCGCCTGTAGTCCCAGCTACTCGGGAGGCTGAGGCAGGAGAGTGGCGTGAACCCGGGAGGCGGAGCTTGCAGTGAGCTGAGATCAGGCCACTGCACTCCTGCCT
>NW_022304602.1:0-3136 GCF_002776525.5 Piliocolobus tephrosceles | reverse complement strand
TGAGATGGTGCCATTGCACTCCAGTCTGGGCGACGAGAGCAAAACTCCATCTCAAAAAACAAACGAAGAAAGAAACAAAAAAACTTACATACCCCCAAATTACTCTCTAATATAATACACACATTTGGCCTCTTATCATTTAAAAAAAGTTTTTTAACTAAACACATTACTAGGCTCAAGCTAGTATGAGTGTACATGTAAAACAGGAAACAAATATTCCTTTATAAACACCAATTCCAGAAGACTTCACACCCACATTCTAAAATCTAATTAGATTAATTCCCCAGGGCATTCATGTATTCTTAGTAGCTTTCAATTTTTAAGTGTCAAAATAAAGCCTTATTTTTAAATGTGGGTGGTGTTGATGAAACAAGTATGAGTAATACTTGCAGGAAACATAATATTAGCTTTAGCTGGTTAGTGGGTGATACTTGAATGGTCCTTCAAAGAAGTACTTTCCATGTCTCACCAATGTAAAGCATGAATTGTAATGTGTTCACATAGCAAGTACAGACACTTATAAAACTCTTTTACATGCTTAAAGTACAGTTTTGCCTACCAAAATGGCAACTTACACAAATTTCCAGGATTCTGTCTAATGCACAAAGTGAAGGCAACAAACTGATGTCTAAATATCAACTGCAAAATCTCTCCAGGCCGGCCAGGTGCGGTGGCTCAAGCCTGTAATCCCAGCACTTTGGGAGACCGAGACGGGCGGATCACGAGGTCAGGAGATCGAGACCATCCTGGCTAACACAATGAAACCCCGTCTCTACTTAAAAAAAAAAAAACAAAAAGAAAAACTCTCTAGGCCTCCCACAGTTTGTTTTCTTTTAATATCTACTAAACAGAAAAGACAGGTGCAAAGTTTGCTCTCAGGGAGAAGTAAGGATGGCAAAACTAAGTTGATTTTGTTTCTTTTCTGAAGCAGTTCTGCCCTACCCACCATGGTTCAGGGAGTATTATCTCCCCTGTTGGTCTTGCCACGTTTATCCCAAACAGAAATCTCTGAAGGTTAAGAAAAAGGAGTAGTAGAGGCCAGGCATGGTGGCTCCACCTGTAATCCCAGCACTTTGAAAGGCAAAGGCGGGCAGATCACTTGAGGTCAGGAGTTTGAGACCAGCCTGGTCAACATGGTGAAACCCCATGTCTACTACGAAAAATACACAAACTGGCAGGGCATGGTGGTGGGGGCCTGCAGCTACTTGGGAGGCTGAGGCATGAGGATCACTTGAACCTGGGAGGCAGAGGTTGCAGTGAGCCGAGATCACGCCACTGCACGCCAGCCTGGGAGACACAGCGAAACTCCATCTCAAAAAAGAAAAAAGAGCAGTAGAAAAGCTAGGGACTATTGTTAATATGGTTCTCCAATTTAGCATTCAAGGGCAGTAAGAAGAGGTAATACTTCTCCAATACCTGGAACTGTTAATAATTAGTTACTTTAAGATTTAAAAAACTAGTTTAAAATTTCGACACACTAGGAAAAAAAAAATCAACACACCATAAAGTGTTCTTACATGAACATATGTACACATATCATGCCTAAGTAGAATAAACAACAGAGAAGGGATAATTTTTCAAACCCTACTCTAAAGGCAAAAAAGGTCCCTAGACTGTGTATTTGAGGGGAGAAAGGATACGGAAAATCTCTGTACCTTCTCAATTGTGCTATGGACCGTAACTGTTCTAAAAAATAGAGTCTATTTTTCAAAAAGATACCTAAAATTATATATATATTTTATAACTGCCAAAGTGCAGAAAGGTGTTATAATTATCTTCCCATTACTTTTAAAAAGCAAATGTTAAAACAAAACAAAAAAAAGGGATTTATTCATTTATCCAATAAATATTTATTGAACTCCTACACGGAGTCAAGCATTGTTCCCAGTACAGTCGGTAGACAATCCTCACATGGCTGCCTCTTGAAAGTGCACACCATGATCAGGGTCAACATATTCAACAGTCGAATGTACATTATATGCCTGGCATGGTTCTAAAAATCACAGGTAAAACAAAAAACTACATACAATCAACACAGGTGGTATTTTTTTGTTGTTTGTTTGTTCTTTGAGACAGTCTCGCTCTGTTGCCCAGGAGGTAGTGCAATGGCGCCATCTTGGCTCACTGCAACCTCCACCTCCCGGGTTCAAAGGATTCTCTGCCTCAGCCTCCCGAGTAGCTGGGATTACCAGCGTGGACCACCATGCCCAGCTAATTTTTGTATTTTTAGTAGAGATGGGGTTTCACCAACTTGGTCAGGCGGGTCTCAAACTCCTGACCTCGTGATCTGCCCACCTCAGCCTCCCAAAATGCTGGGATTACAGGCATGAGCCACCACGCCCAGCCCACAGGTGGCTTCTTACTATGCTAACCAATATGCATTATTCAGTTTCTCTGTTCTCTTTCTTGTATATACTTATTTCTCATTAGCACCAGAGCAAATAAATAAAGATGACAGAGAGGATACTAGAAGGCAGCAAAACCAGGTTCTGTCACTGAATAATTTGTTAGCTGCAAACAGAATAATTACGAGGAAGGCTTAACTTTCCAATGGATTTATTCATACTTCACACTAATGAGCAAGCTAATAAAAAGCCGAACTAACACTTCAGTAACCTGTCACTTCCCTCAGTAAGCAGGCAAGGAAAAAAAAAACATTCAAATGCAAGCAACTCTTGCTTTGCCATTTCTCCAACAACCAGCCACAACTTCCACAAGTCAGTGAACATATTTACCTTACTAACACTGCCTTTTTAACAAGTCTTGAGTAAATGTATTTTGGTTAATTTTACATAAAAACATAGTTTTTCTTTTGACTCTGATGTTACAGGATAGAGGTAAAACCTACTTTCTATGCTTCCACGTAGATATCTTTCAATATATATAACGTGACTTACAACAGATTCAGGCTGGTGTCTTGCGCACACCGTAGTTGTTCAATAAAAATTTTGAAAATTGATTAAAAGGCAATGTCATGAAGAGCTGTAAACTATTTTATTATAACCTAATCACTTCAAAATGGCTATTTAAGCCTGGGTGAGGTAGCTCACGCCTATAATCCGAGCACTTTGGGAGGCCGACGTGGGTGGATCACTTGAGGTCAGGAGTTCGAGACCAGCCTTACCAAAATGGTGAA
>NW_022304601.1:0-1626 GCF_002776525.5 Piliocolobus tephrosceles | reverse complement strand
GGAAGGAAGGAAGGAAGGAAGGAAGGAAGGAAGGAAAGAAAATAAAAGAAAATGCAGCCTCCGTGACTTCCCTGAGGTCCCCAAGACGGGACAAAATGGCATATATCTCAACAGCCTGGTTTGTCCCCAAAGGGGACCGTAAAACCTCGTGGGAGCCCACAGGGACTGGCCCCTTGAAGGTGGTGATGGTCCCTGCTGCCTGCTGGCTTCGCTGGTGACTCAGTACCCACCAGGCCAAGGTGTGTCTGGGAGCTGCCTCTCTGGATGGCCACCCCACCTTTTGTACACGGCCTTTCGGTGCCTGGGACACAATGAGTCACAAGACAAAGCTGTTGGATTGTCTGGGGCAAAGCCCTTCGTGGCGACAAATCCATGAGCCTGGTAAATGGCCCAGGCAGCTGGCCAGCCAGAGCTTTGGAAAACCTTTCCAAATGGTCCTCTTTGAACCCGATGAGGACAAAAGCCGATGGCCAATCATCTCTGAAAGTCCTCAAAAGTGCACAGACATCCCCTTCTTTGTGCATGGTGACAGGAGACTTTCAACATGAATGTGATTCCTTCATTCTGTCCCAGTGAGCCTCACTCATCCGCGGCATCAAGGTTCCCAGCCTGGAAGACAAATTGCTTTCACCTTCACCATGAATGGTGTGTGTGTGTGTGTGTGTGTGTGTTTGAGATGAAGTCTCGGGTCTGTCTCTGTCACCCAGGCTGGGGTACAGTGGAGCGATCTCAGATCACTACAACCTCCGCTCCCTGGTTCAGGCGATTCTCCTGCCTCAGACTCCCAAGTAGCTGGGACTATAGGCGCCCGCCACCACGGCCGACTAATTTTTGTATTTTCAGTAGAGATGGGGTATCACTATGTTGGCTTCACCATGTTGGCCAAGCTGGTCTCGAACTCCTGACCTTGTGATCCACCCACTCCGGCCTCCCAAAGTGCTGGGATTACAGGCGTGAGCCACCACACCTGGCCCGTTGTCGCTATTTGGAAGAGCAGCATGTTGCCCCTGACGAGGAGAAAGGGAGAGACAGGACCACAGCCTCCTCACCCCCACCCAATTCCACCCACCGGTCACCTGAGCAATCCTCTCATCTTGGCCCAAAACCAACCAGGGGCAGGGAATGAGGCTGGGTTCAGTGTAGGCAGAACTCAAACAGGCTCCCAAGATTCCAGGCAGTCTGCATACACACCTGTTATAATCCCATAAGTCTGGGTGAGACTAGTGAGTCAATAAGGGTGTCACTTCCTTGATAAGGTGACATTTTAAGGCAAAGGTGAAAAAAACCTTACGAATATAGTTAAGGTCCAAAATAATTTGATTTTGAGTTCATCAAACGGGAGCTTACCCTGGGTGGACCTGACCTAATCAGGAGAGTGCTCTGAAAGAGGACTGGTAATTTTTTTTTTCAACCATCAATTTCGCTCCTGCGTCTAATGGCAAATTTTGTGTTAGGTATATTTAACCACAATTTAATTTTTTTTTTGAGACAGAGTTTCACTCTCGTTGCCCAGAGCAGAGTGTGACGGCGTGTGTGATCTCGGCTCACTGCAACCTCTGCCTCCCAGGTTCAAGCGATTCTCCTGCCTCAGCCTCCCGAGTAGCTGGGATTACAGGCATGTACCAC
>NW_022304597.1:0-1291 GCF_002776525.5 Piliocolobus tephrosceles | reverse complement strand
AGAGTCACTTGAAGAGCAGACCCACACCGAGAACCCCCATAAATGCAATTAATTGTCTGAAGCTGTAAATGTAAAATGGTTCAAATGTTGTGTCAATGTTGATTATAATCTTATTAGTTCAATGCATTCAGGTGTGTCTTCTCATGTTGATGAACATCAGTTATACTACCCATGAATAGAAAAACTGTAAGGGCCGAAATCAGCACAGGGATATCCTCTTGATTTTTCTTATTCCCTCTCTCCTACTGAATATTTGCAGACTCCTCAGACTGTGGCAGAACTTTCATAAGCTACCATTTGCGTGCTATTTTAATATGTGCGAGAGCCTGCTGATTGTCATGAGCATATATATTAAAAACTGCATCTACAATGTCACTCCTGTTCTATTTTTATGCCAGACTAATAAAGAATTCTCTCTAGTACTACTCCAGCGTGCTGCTTGTATGCCCTTTTTGCTTGCTCACTGCTGACTCCATGATGGCTTAGTCAGACAAATTAATCTTCTTTGCTCTTCTAGTCAACATGATTCTTCTCATGGGTTCTAGTGGGTTTCCTGAAGAGCCTTAAAAGATGGCATTAACACAACACCATGACATGCAATATTGGAGAAGCACAGGTCATGACATGACAACCCTCCTTTCAGAGATCTCCAGTGGGGTCCCCATATCTGGGTAAAAGCCATCATCCTATCATTACCCAGCAAGCCCTGTCAGCTCTCTGATCTTAAAACCTTCTACTCCCCCTCTAGCTCAGTTTGCCTTTCTTGCTAATGATATGCACAAAGGTATTTCTGCAGTCTTAACATTTGCTCATCTCTCTGTCCAGAATGCTTTCCACAGACTTATACATAGGCTACTTCCTTTCTCTCTTTTAAGTTTTTGTTTATATAACATTTGCACGTTGAGATATTGTGTAATACGACCATTAAAATTGTATCACGTGTACACACACACACTTTTCATATTAGCCTCTTATCTACTATAGTTTCCTTGATAGAAGTTATTTTTAATGTATCATTTAATTCTTTTTTTATTCGTTCTATCTCTTCTTACCAGAATATAAACTCTTCTGGGGCAAGAATTGCAATGTGTTGTTTGTTTGTTTACTGCTATATTCCCAGTTCTGAATCAAGTGCCTGGCCAATAAATACTTGCTATATGAAGCAACATGTCTAGGCAGTTCCCTAACACTGTTCTTTTTGTGAAGAATGAAGAGAAATAAAATGGATAACAGGAGTTTCTAACAATCTGGAGTAGGAAACCAATTTTTAATACAAGGGTTTGTTGACCCT
>NW_022304595.1:0-2208 GCF_002776525.5 Piliocolobus tephrosceles | reverse complement strand
AATGTTAAACGTTCATCACAGTAAAACCAAAAACCCATGTTAGCTCATGATCGTAACTGGTAGAGTTATGTGCATGGCAATTTTAAAAGTCTAGTTAAGTGAAAGCCTAATTGAGACTCTCAAGAAATACAAAGTTGATACAAAAAGACATCTGCAAACATCGACAGTGAGGAGAGGACTTCACTCTGCATCCAGCCTGTCCTGGAAGCCACGGCCAAATGCCAGGTAGTACGGATCCGAAACGCCGGAAAAAACAAGTGTTGAAATGTGTACAGTCTCAGCAATGTACAAATTTGATGTAGGATGCTCAGAAACCTTCAATTTCCAATCAGAAAACAGCAACATGAGCAAGTTTCCCAGCAGTGTTCCAAGGACAAAACTTCTCCAGAGTAGCCAAATATATATATATATTTTAACATGACTTCCACTCATCTGAAAGTCACAGATGTGGCTTTTCCTTCATAAAAAGATCCAAATGATCCACAAGCCAGGTTTAACAAACACGTTGGTCCAGGTGGGAAAATGACCCCTCAGTCTCCCTCCCCTCAAAGACCAGGGCAGCCAGGGAACTGTGCTCTCCAGTAAATGACAGCCGGCAGGATTCCCTAAATAAGTAGTCGGAAGAGTCCAATCTCGCAGAGTGCGCCTTTCAAGACTCAAGATGTCCCCGCTCCCTGAATGTCCTACAAAGAACAGACTACCCAACTGAGGACTGAGGCAGTAAAGAAACATGTTTTCGGCCGGGTGCGGTGGCTCACGCTTCTAATCCCAGCACTTTGGGAGGACGAGGCAGGCGAATCACAAGGTCAGGTGATCGAGACCATCCTGACTAACAAGGTGAAACCCCCATCTCTACCAAAAATACAAAAAATTAGCCAGGCGTAGTAGCAGACACCTGTAGTCCCAGCTACTCTGGAGGCTGAGGCCGGAGAATGGCGTGAAGCTGGGAGGCAGAGTTTGCAGTGAGCAGAAATCGTGCCACTGCACTCCAGTCTGGGCGACAGAGCACGAGTCTGTGTCAAAAAATTAAAATAAATAAAATCTAAAATGTTTTCAGCAAATAGCATCAGCGACCCACAAATGAGAGGTACTGTTTTCATTCTAGGAGTGAAACACTACAAAGCACGTACATTTTAGCCCCATAAGTGAATTCTTCGGGTGTTCCTGTGTCCGCTATCAAATGCAGCACATCACTTCAAAAGGCAAAGTTCTATAAGTCACATCCAAGGAGGGGAAAAATCATTGTAAGTTTTAGCAATCCAGTAAGAACCTGATCCAGAGAAGCCTACTTGTTCCAAACTGTAAGCAGCAATATATTGCTACAATGTAATGAAAACAAAGGGATGATTAAGAAAATTTCAACAAAGAAGGCCATTACATAATGGTAAAGGGACCAATCCAACAGGAAGAGCTAACTATCCTAAATATATATGCACCCAATACAGGAGCACCCAGATTCATAAAGCAAGTCCTTAGAGACTTACAAAGAGACTTAGACTCCCATACAATAATAATGGGAGACTTCAACACTCCACTGTCAACATTAGACAGATCAACGAGACAGAAAGTTAACAAGGATATCCAGGAATTGAACTCATCTCTGCACCAAGCGGACCTAATAGACATCTATAGAACTCTCCACCCCAAGTCAACAGAATATACATTCTTCTCAGCACAACATCACACTTATTCCAAAATTGACCACATAATTGGAAGTAAAGCACTCCTCAGCAAATGTAAAAGAACAGAAATTATAACAAACTGTCTCTCTGACCACAGTGCAATCAAACTAGAACTCAGGACTAAGAAACTCAATCAAAACCGCTCAACTACATGGAAACTGAACAACCTGCTCCTGAGTGACTACTGGGTACATAACGAAATGAAAGCAGAAATAAAGATGTTCTTTGAATCCAATGAGAACAAAGATACAACATACCAGAATCTCTGGGTCACATTTAAAGCAGTGTGTAGAGGGAAATTTATAGCACTAAGTGCCCACAAGAGAACGCAGGAAAGATCTAAAATTGACACTCTAACATCACAATTAAACGAACTAGAGAGGCAAGAGCAAACACATTCAAAAGCTAGCAGAAGGCAAGAAATAACTAAGATCAGAGCAGAACTGAAGGAGATAGAGACACAAAAAACCCTCCAAAAAATCAATGAATCCAGGAGTTGGTTTTTTGAAAAGATCAACAAAATTGA
>NW_022304594.1:0-3478 GCF_002776525.5 Piliocolobus tephrosceles | reverse complement strand
CATCACAATTCAAAGAACGAGAAAAGCAAGAGCAAACACATTCAAAAGCTAGCAGAAGACAAGAAAAAACTAACATCACAGCAGAACTGAAGGGGACAGAGACACAAAAAACTCTTCAAAAAATTAATAATCCAGGAGCTGGTTTTTTGAAAAGATCAACAAAATAGACTGCTGGCCAGACTAATAAAGAAGAAAAGAGACAAGAATCAAATAGACACAAAAAAATGATAAAGGGGATATCACTACTAATCCCACAGAAATACAAACTACCATCAGAGAATACTATAAACACCTCTATGCAAGTAAACTAGAAAATCTTGAAGAAATAAATTCCTGCACACATACACCCTCCCAAGACTAAAGCAGGAAGAAGTTGAATCCCTGAATAGACCAATAACAAGTTCTGAAATTGAGGCAGTAATTAATAGCACACCAACCAAAAAAAGCCCAGGACCAGAAGGATTCACAGCCGAATTCTACCAGATATACAAAGAGGAGCTGATACCATTCCTTCTGAAACTATTCCAAAGAATAGAAAAAGAGGGACTCCTTCCTAACACATTTTATGAGGCCAGCAGCATCCTGATATCAAACCCTGGTAGAGAAGCAACAAAAAGAAAATTTCAGGCCATTATCCCTGGTGAACATTGATGTGAAAATCCTCAGTAAAATACTGACAAACTGAATCCAGCAGCACATCAAAAAACGTATACACCACGATCAAGTTGACTCTGTCCCTGGAATGCAAGGTTGGTTCAAAATATGCAAATCAATAAACATAATCCATCACATAAACAGAACCCATTACAAAAAAAACCACAATTATCTCAATAGGTGAAGAAAAGGCCTTCAAAAAAATTCAACATGACTTCATGCTAAAAACTCAAACTAGCTATTATTGGGACATATCTCAAAATAATAAGAGCTACTTATGACAAACCCACAGCCAATATCATGCTGAATGGGCAAAAACTGGAAGCATTCCCTTTGAAAACTGGCACAAGACAAGGATGCCCTCTCTCACCACTCCTATTCAATATAGTATTGGAAGTTCTCGCTAGGGCAATCAGGCAAGAGAAAGAAATAGAAGGTATTCAAATAGGAAGAGAGGAAGTCAAATTGTCTCTGTTTGACGATGACATGATTGCACATTTAGAAAACCCCATAATCTCAGCCTAAAATCTCCTTAGGCAGGTAAGCAACTTCAGCAAAGTCTCAGGATACAAAAGCAATGTGCAAAAATCACGAGAATTCCTGTACACCAATAATAGACAAACAGAAAGCCAAATCATGAGTGAACTCCCATTCATAATTGCTACAAAGAGAAGAAAATACCTAGGAATACAACTTACAAGGGATGTGATGGACCTCTTCAAGAACTGCAAACCACTGCTGAAGGAAATAAGACACAAACAAATGAAGAAACATTCCATGCTCATGGATAAGAAGAATCAATATCGTGAAAATGGCCATACTGCCCAAAATGCTATCCCCATCAAGCTACCACTGACTTTCTTCACAGAATTAGAAAAAACTAATGTAAATTTCAAATGGACACAAAAAAGAGACTGTATAGCCATAACAATCCAAAGCAAAAAGAACAAAGCTGGAGACATCACGTTACCTGACTTCAAGCTACACGACAAGGCTACAGTAACCAAAATAGCATGGTACTGGTACCAAAGCAGATATATAAACCAATGGAACACAACAGAGGCCTCAGAAATAACTCCACATATCTACAACCATCTGATCTTTGACAAACCTGACTAAAACAAGCAATGGGGAAAGGACTGCCTATTTAATAAATGATGTTGGGAAAACTAGCTAGCCGAATGCAGAAAACTGAAACTGGACCCCTCCCTTAAACCTTAAACAAAAATTAACTCAAGATGGACTAAAGACTTAAATGTAAAACCTAAAACATAAAAACTCTAGCAGAAAACCTAGGCAAAACCATTCAGGACAGAGGCATGGACAAAGACTTAATGACTAAAACACCAAAAGCAATGGCAACAAAACCCAAAATTGACAAATGGGATTTAATTAAACTAAAGAACTTCTGTACAGCAAAAGAAACTATCATCAGAGTGAACAGAAAATCTACAGAATGGGAGAAAATTTTTGGAATCTATCCATCTGACAAAGGCCTAATATCCAGAATCCATAAGAACTTAAACAAGTTTATAAGAAAAAAAAATTCAAAAAGAGGGCAAAGGATATGAACAGACACTTCTCAAAAGAAGACATTTATGAAAAAAGCTCATCCTCACTGGTCATTAGAGAAATGCAAATCATAACCACAATGAGACAGCATCTTATGACAGTTAGAAGGGTGATCATTAAAAAGTGAGGAAACAACAGATGCTGGAGAGGACGTGGAGAAATAGCAAAGCTTTTACACTGTTGGTGGGAGTGTAAATTAATTCAACCATTGTGGAACACAGTGTGGCAATTCCTCAAGGATCTAGAACCAGAAATACCATTAGACTCAGCAATCCCATTACTGGGTATATACCCAAAAATTATAAATCATTCACTATAAAGACACATGCACACGTACGTTTATTACAGCACTGTGCAGAATAGCAAAGACGTGGAACCAACCCAAATGTCCATCAATGATTGACTGCATGAAGAAATGTGGCACATATATGCCATGGAATACTATGCAGTCATAGATAATGATGAATTCTTATCCTTTGTTGGGACATGGATGAAGCTGGAAACCATCATTCTCAGCAAACTAACACAGGAACAGAAAAACAAACACTGAATGTTCTCACTTATAGGTGGGAGTTGAACAATGAGAACACATGGACACAGGGAGGGGAACATCACACACTGGGCCCTGTCATGGGGTGGGGAGGCTAGGGGAGGGATAGCATTACGAAAAATACCCAATTTAGATGACGAGTTGATGGGTGCATCAAACCACCACAGCACATATATACCTATGTAACAAACCTGCATCTTCTGCACATGTATCCTAAAACTTAAAGTATAATAAAAAAATTGATAAGCTTGACTTTATTAAAATTAAAAATATCTACTCTGCCAAAAGACTGCAGAGGGAATGAAAATATGAGCCACAGACTAAGAGAAAATACTTATGAAATATAGATTTGTTAAAGAACTGTTATCCAAAACACACGAAGAACTCTTAAAATTCAACAAGAAAACAACCAGTTAAAAGCAGGCTAAAGATATTAATGGGAATCTCACCAAAGTAGATATATCGATGAACAATGAGCGAATGAAAAAAACTTCATATTACATGGACTTTGGATTATAATGATATGAAAATGTAGGTTTTTCTTTTTTTTTTCTTTTTTTTTGAGACGGAGTCTCACTCTGTTGCCCAGGCTGGAGTGCAGTGGCCAGATCTCAGCTCACTGCAAGCTCCGCCTCCCGGGTTTACACCATTCTCTTGCCTCAGCCTCCCGAGTAGCTGGGACTACAGGTGCCCGCCACCTCG